>NW_024733910.1:0-7913 GCF_018991925.1 Homarus americanus | reverse complement strand
GATTGAGTATAACAAAGTCCCTTGAACGATTATAAGAAAGGCCCCTGATCAAGTATAACAAAGCCCCCCTGATCATGTATAACAAAGCCCCCTCATCGAGTATAACAAAGTCCCCAGATCAAGTATAACAAAGTCCCCTGAACAAGTATAACAAAGTCCCCTGATCGAGTATAACAAAGTCCCCTAATCGAGTATAACAAAGGCCCCTGATCGAGTATAACAAAGGCCCCTGATCGAGTATAACAAAGTCCCCTGATCGAGTATAATAAAGCCACCTGATCGAGTAAAACAAAGACCCCTGGTCGAGTATAACAAAGTCCCCTCATCGAGTATTACAGAGTCCCCTGATCGAATATAACAGAGTCCCCTCATCGAATATAATAAAGTCCCCTGATCGGGTATAACAAAGTCCCCTGATCGAGTATAACAAAGTCTCCTGAACGAGGAAAACAAAGCCCCCAGATCGAGTATAACAAAGTCCCCTGATCGAGTAAAACAAAGCCCCCTGATCGAGTATAACAAAGTCCCCTGATCGAGTATAACAAAGTCCACTGATTGAGTATAACAAAGACCCCTGATCGAGTTTAACAAAGGCCCTGATCGAGTATAACAAAGTCTCCTGGTCGAGTATAACAAAGTTCCCTGATCGAGTATATCAAAGGCCCCTGATCGAGTATAACAAAGTCCCCCTCATCGAGAATAACAAATTCCCCTGATCGAGTAACAAAGCCCTCATCAAGTATAACAAAGGCCCTGATCGAGTAAACAAAGACCCCTGGTCGAGTTTGAAGAAGTCCTGATCGAGTATAACAAAGTCCCCTAATCGGTATAAACAAAGTCCCTGATTGAGTATAAACAAAGGCTCCTGATCGAGTTTAACAAAGCCCCTGATCGAGTATAACAAAGTCCTCAGGTCGAGTATAACAAAGGCCACTGATCGAATATAACAAAGGCGCTCTGAACGAGTATAACAAAGGCCCTGATCGAGTATAACAAAGTTCCTGATCGAGTATAACAAAGCCTCGTATGGATCGAAAGTATAACAAAGTTCTGATCGAGTATAACAAAGCCCCTGATCGAGTATAACAAAGTCCCCTGGATCGAGAATAACAAAAGTCCCTGATCGAAAGAGCAAAGCCCCATGATCAAGTATAACAACGGCCCCTGATCGAGTATAACAAAGACCCCTGGTCGAGTATAACAAAGTCCCCTGATCGAGTATAACAAAGGCCCCTGATCGAGTATAACAAAGGCCGCTAATCGAGTATAACAAAGTCCCCTGATCGAGTATAACAAAACCCCCCTGATCGAGTAAAACAAAGGCCCCTGATCGAGTATAACAACCCCCCAGATCGAGTATAACAAAGTCTCCTCATCGAGTTTAACAAAGTCCTCTAATCGAGAATAACAAAGGCCTTTGATCGAGTTTAACAAAGGCCCCTCTTCGAGTATAACAAAGGCCTTTAAAAGAGTATAACAAAGGCCACTGATCGAGTGTAACAAAGTCCCCTGATCGAGTATTACAGAGTCAACTGATCGAGTATAACAGAGTCCCCTCAACGAGTATAACAAAGGCCCCTCATCGAGTATAACAAAGTCCCATGATCCAGTATAACAAAGTCCCCTTATCGAATATAACAAAGTCCCCTGATCGAGTATAACAAAGGCCCCTCATCGAGTATAACAAAGTCCCCTAATCGAGTAAAACAAAGGCCCCTGCTCGAGTATAACAAAGGCCCCTGATCGAGTATAACAAAGTCCCTTGGTCGAGTATAACAAAGTCCCCTAATCGAGTATAACAAAGGCCCCTCATCGAGTATAACAAAGTCCCATAATCGAGAATAAGAAAGTCCCCCCTTCCAATATAACAAAGTCCCCTGATCGAGTATAAGAAAGTCCCCTCATCGAGTATAACAAAGTCCCCTGATCGAGTATAACAAACTCTCCTGGACGAGTATAACAAAGTCCCCTGATCGAGTATAACCAAGTCCCCTGATCGAGTATAACAAAGTCGCTTGAACGATTATAACAAAGTCCCCTATTCGAGTATAACAAAGTCCCCTGATCGAGTATAATAATGGCCCTTAATCGAGTATAACAAAGTCCCCTCATCGAGTATAACAAAGTCCCCTGATCGAGTACAACAAAGCCCCGTCATCGAGTATAACAAAGTCCCCTGATCGAGGATAACAAAGTCGTTGATCGAGTACAACAAAGTCCCCTGATCGAGTATAACAAAGTCTCCTGATCGAGTATAACAAAGTTCCCTGATCGAGTATAACGAAGGCCTCTGATCGAGTATAACAAAGGCCCCTCATCGAGTATAACAAAGTCCCCTGATCGAGTATAACAAAGTTCCCTGATGGAGTATATAACAAAGTCCCTAATCGAGTATAACAAAGTCCCCTTATCGAGAATAACAAAGTCCCTGTTCGAAAGCATATAACAAAGCCCCCTGATCAAGTATAACAAAGGCCCCAGATCAAAGATAATTAAGTCCTGGTTTATTTATAAATAAACTCCCCTGGTCGAGTATAACAAAGTCTCCTGATCGAAGTATAACAAAGTCCCTTAGACGAGTAAGAACAAAGGCCTCCTTGATCGAGTGGCAACAAAGTCCCTGAACGATTATAACAGCGGCCCCGGATCGAGTATAACAAAGTTCCCCTATCGAGTATATAAATGTAAAGGCCCCTGATCGAGTATAACAAAGATCCTGGTTTTGAGTATAAATCCCCATATCTCACTGAGTATACAGTCCCTGGTCGAGTATAACAAACTCCCCTGGTCGAGTATAACAAAGTCCCCTCATCGAGTATAACAAATTCCCCTGATCGAGTTGAACAAAGTCCCCTCATCGAGTATAACAAAGGCCCCCATCGAGTATAACAAAGTCCCATGATCGAGAATAACAAAGTCCCCTCATCGAATATAACAAAGTCCCCTGATCGAGTATAACAAAGTCCCGTGATCGAGTATAACAAAGTCCCCTGATCGAGTATAACAAAGTCCCCTGAACGATTATAACAAAGGCCCCTGATCGAATATAACAAAGTTACCTGATCGAGTAAAACAAAACCCCCTGATCGAGTATAACAAACTCCTCTGATCGAGTATAACAAAGTCCCCTGGTCGAGTATATCAAAGGCCCCTTATCGAATATAACAAAGGCGCCTGAATGAGTATAACAAAGGTCCCTGATTGAGTATAACAAAGTTTCCTGATCGAGTATATCAAAGTCCCCTGATCGGGTATAACAAAGTCCCCTGATCGAGAATATCACAGTCCCCTGATCGAGTATAACAAAGCCCCCTGATCAAGTATAACAAAGGCCCCTGATCGAGAATAACAAAGTCCCCTGGTCGAGTATAACAAAGTCCCGTGATCGAGTATAACAAAGGCCGCTCATCGAATATAACAAAGTCCCATGATCGGGAATAACAAAGTCCCCTCATCTAATATAATAAAGTCCCCAGATCGAGTATAACAAATTCCCCTGATCGAGTATAACAAAGTCCCGTGATCGAGAATAACAAACTCCCCTGGTCCAGTATAACAAAGTCCCCTATTCGAGTATAACAAAGTCCCCTGATCGAGTATAACAGAGGACCCTGATCGAGTATAACAAAGGCACCTGATCGAGTATAACAAAGTCCCCTGATCGGGTATAACAAAGCCCCCTGATCGAGTAAAACAAAGTCCCCTGATCGAGTATAACAAAGTCCCCTCACCGAGTATAACAAAGTTCCCTGATCGAGTATAACAAAGTTCCCTGATCGGGTATAACAAAGCCCCCTGATCGAGTAAAACAAAGTCCCCTGATCGAGTATAACAAAGTCCCCTCACCGAGTATAACAAAGTTCCCCTATCGAGTATAACAAAGCCCCCTCATAGAGTATAACAAAGTCCACTGATCGAGAATAACATAGTCCCCTGATCGGGTATAACAAAGGCCCCTGATCGAGTATAACAAAGGCCCCTCAACGAGTATAACAAAGTCCCGTGATCGATTATAACAAAGTCCCGTCATCGAATATAACAAAGTCCCCTCAACGAGTATAACAAATTCCCCTGATCGAGTAGAACAAAGTCCCCTCATCGAGTATAACAAAGGCCCCTCATCGAATCTAACAAAGGCCCCTGATCAAGTATAACAAAGCCCCCTGATCGTGTATAACAAAGCCCCCTTATCGAGTATAACAAAGTCCCCTGATCAAGTATAACAAAGTCCTCTGAACGAGTATAACAAACTCCCCTGATCGAGTATAACAAAGGCCCCTGATCGAGTATAACAAAGTTACCTGATCGAGTAAAACAAAACCCCCTGATCGAGTATAACAAAGTCCCCTGATCGAGTATAACAAAGTCCCCTGATCGAGTATAAGAAAGGCCCCTGATCGAGTTTAACTAAGGCCCCCATCGAGTATAACAAATTCCCTGGTCGAGTATAACAAAGGCCCCTAATCGAATATAACAAAGGCGCCTGAACGAGTATAACAAAGTCCCCTAATCGGGTATAGCAAAGTCCCCCTGTTCGAGAATATCACAGTCCCCTGATCGAGTATAACAAAGCCCCCTGATCAAATATAACAAAGGCCCCTGATCGAGTATAACAAAGTCCCCTGGTCGAGTATAAGAAACTCCCCTGGTCGAGTATAAGAAAGTCCCCTGATCGAGTATAACAAAGTTCCCTGATCGAGTATTACAAAGTCCCTTGAACGATTATAACAAAGGCCCCTGATCAAGTATAACAAAGCCCCCTAATCGTGTATAACAAAACCCCCTTATCGAGTATAACAAAGTCCCCTGATCAAGTATAACAAAGTCCCCTGAACGAGTATAACAAACTCCCTTGATCGAGAATAACAAAGTCCCCTGAACGATTATAACAAAGGCCCCTGAACGATTATAACAAAGGCCCCTGATCGAGTATAACAAAGTTACCTGATCGAGTAAAACAAAACCCCCTGATCGAGTATAACAAAGTCCCCTGATCGAGTATAACAAAGTCCCCTGATCAAGTATAACAAAGGCCCTAATCGAGAGTTTAACAAAAGGCCCCTCATCGAGTATAACAAAGGCCCCTGATCGAATATAACAAAGGTGCCTGAACGAGTATAACAAAGGACCCTAATCGAGTTTAACAAAGGCCCCTCATCGAGTATAACAAAGGCCCCTGATCGAATATAACAAAGGTGCCTGATTGAGTATAACAAAGGACCCTGATCGAGTTTAACAATGGCCCTTGATCGAGTATAACAAATTCCCCTGATCGAGTATAACAAAGATCCACTGGTCGAGTATAACAAAGGCCCCTCATCGAGTTTAACAAAGGCCCTTCATCGAGTATAACAAAGTCCCCTGGTCGAGTATAACAAACTCCCCTGGTCGAGTATAACAAAGTCCCCTCATCGAGTATAACAAATTCCCCTAATCGAGTAGAACAAAGTCCAATCATCGAGTATAACAAAGGCCCCTCATCGAGTATAACAAAGTCCCATGATCGAGAATAACAAAGTCCCCTCATCGAATATAACAAAGTCCCCTGATCGAGTATAACAAAGTCCCGTGATCGAGTATAACAAAGTCCCCTGATCGAGTATAACAAAGTCCCCTGAACGATTATAACAAAGGCCCCTGATCGAATATAACAAAGTTACCTGATCGAGTAAAACAAAACCCCCTGATCGAATATAACAAACTCCTCTGATCGAGTATAACAAAGTCCCCTGATCGAGTATAACAAAGGCCCCTGATCGAGTTTAACTAAGGCCCCTCATCGAGTATAACAAAGTCCCCTGGTCGAGTATAACAAAGGCCCCTAATCGAATATAACAAAGGCGCCTGAACGAGTATAACAAAGGCCCCTCATCGAGTATAACAAAGTTCCCTGATCGTGTATATCAAAGTCCCGTAATCGGGTATAGCAAAGTCCCCCTGATCGAGAATATCACAGTCCCCTGATCGAGTATAACAAAGCCCCCTGATCAAGTATAACAAAGGCCCCTGATCGAGTATAACAAAGTCCCCTGGTCGAGTATAAGAAACTCCCCTGGTCGAGTATAACAAAGTCCCCTGATCGAGTATAACAAAGTCCCCTGATCGAGTATAAAAAATTCCCTTGAACGATTATAATAAAGGCCCCTGATCAAGTATAACAAAGCCCCCTAATCGTGTATAACAAAGCCCCCTTATCGAGTATAACAAACTCCCCTGATCAAGTATAACAAAGTCCCCTGAACGAGTATAACAAACTCCCCTGATCGAGAATAACAAAGTCCCCTGAACGATTATAACAAAGGCCCCTGATCGAGTATAACAAAGTCCCTTGATCGAGTATAACAAAGTCCCCTGATCGAGTATAACAAAGGCCCCTAATCGAGTTTAACAAAGGCCCCTCATCGAGTATAACAAAGGCCCCTCATCGAATATAACATAGGTGCCTGAACGAGTATAACAAAGGCCTCTGATCGCATATAACAAAGTCCCCTGATCGAGTATAACAAAGTCCCCTGAACGATTATAACAAAGGCCCCTGATCGAGTATAACAAAGTCCCCTGATCGAGTTTAACAAAGGCCCCTGGTCGAGTATAACAACGTCCCTTGATCGAGTATAACAAAGGACCCTCATCGAGTTTAACAAAGGCCCTTGATCGAGTATAACAAAGTCCTCTGGTCGAGTATAACAAACTCCCCTGATCGAGTATAACAAAGTCACCAGATCGAGTATAAGAAAGTCCCCTGATTGAGTATAACAAAGTCCCTTGAACCATTATAACAAAGGCCCCTGATCAAGTATAACAAAGTCCCCTGATCGTGTATAACAAAGCCCCTCATCTTGTATAACAAAGTCCCCAGATCAAGTATAACAAAGTCCCCGGAACGAGTATAACAAAGTCCCTGATCGAGAATAACAAACTCTGATCGAGTATAACAAAGGCCCCTGGATCGAGCTTAACAAAGGCCCTGATCGAGTATAACAAAGTCCCCTGGTCGAGTGTAACAAAGGCCCCTGGTCGAGTGTAACAAAGGCCCCTGATCGAGTATAACAAAGTCCCCTGGTCGAGTATAAAAAAGTCCCCTGATCGAGTATAACAAAGGCCCCTCATCCAGTATAACAAATTCCCATGATCGAGAATAACAAAGTTCCCTCATCGAATATAACAAAGTCCCCTGATCGAGTATAACAAAGTCCCCTGATCGAGCATAAAAAAGTCCCCTGATCGAATATAACAAAGTCCCCTGAACGATTATAACAAAGGCCCCTGATCGAGTATAACAAAGTTACCTGATCGAGTAAAACAAAACCCCCTGATCGAGTATAACAAAGTCCCTTGATCGAGTATAACAAAGTCCCCTGATCGAGTATAACAAAGGCCCCTAATCGAGTTTAACAAAGGCCCCTCATCGAGTATAACAAAGTCCCCTGGTCGAGTATAACAAAGGCCCCTGATCGAATATAACAAACTTCCCTGATCGAGTATAACAAAGTCCCCTGATCGGGTATAACAAAGTCCACCTGATCGAGTATAACAAAGTCCCCTGATCGAGTATATCAAAGCCCCCGATCGAGTATAACAAAGTCCCCTGATCGAGGATAAGAAAGTCCTTGATCGAGTATAACAAAGTCCCCTCATCGAGTATAACAAAGTATCCTAATCGAGTATAACAAAGTCCCCTGATCGAGTATATCAAAGGCCTCTGATCGAGTATAACAAAGTCCCCTGATCGAGTATAACAAAGTCCCCTGAACGATTATAACAAAGGCCCCTGATCGAGTATAACAAAGTCCCCTGATAGAGTTTAACAAAGGCCCCTGATCGAGTATAACAAAGTCCCCTGATCGAGTATAACAAAGGACCCTGATCGAGTTTAACAAAGGCCCTTGATCGAGTATAACAAAGTCCCCTGG
>NW_024733909.1:0-16397 GCF_018991925.1 Homarus americanus | reverse complement strand
CACACCAGGACCACCTGTAGGAGCAACCACAACAACATGACTGGACGAGGCAAAGGCGGCAAGGGACTTGGAAAGGGTGGCGCCAAGCGTCATCGTAAGGTGCTTCGTGACAACATCCAGGGTATCACCAAGCCCGCCATTCGTCGTCTAGCTCGGCGTGGAGGTGTTAAACGTATATCCGGCCTCATCTACGAGGAGACCCGCGGCGTCCTCAAGGTGTTTCTGGAGAACGTCATCCGTGACGCCGTCACCTACACCGAGCACGCAACAAGGAAGACCGTCACCGCCATGGATGTGGTGTATGCCCTGAAACGGCAGGGCCGCACCCTTTATGGTTTTGGTGGTTAATCAACCTGATGGACGGGCGCACACCACCACCACCACCACGACAAACAAATATACGGACCTAATTTTAGGTCCACATTTAAATCGCTAAAGAGTTGGTTAGACACTGAGTAAATCGTTGAAAATATATCCAATAACATGATCCTCTCTACTTCTGGACTTGTGGTATGAGTATAGGTTGTGTGTGAACGTGTTGGAACCACTTCCTAATAATTGTCAGTCAGTCAGTCAACATTCACCTAACCTCCAGGAACCTCACCTAACTTCCTGTAGCGTCACCGAACATCACGAAATGTAACCCAATGTAGTTTATAATCTATCCTAACATGACATAACATAACCACGCACTATATTACTTCGGTAAGAGTAATGAGTTTTAATACGCAAAGTTGCAGTTATCATTCATTCATACATACATACATACATACATAACATGCTAGTGGCAGGGGGGATTGAAGTGAATTTTAGGAGGATAGAATAGGTGCAGTGGCTAAACAGCGCTTGCGTGAGGGACTTTAAGCAGCAACTCGCCTGGATGCGGCAGGATAGAGTCAGGTCAAGCGTCCGGTGCATGTTGGGTTCCGCCATGGTTTCTCAGTGTTTGGTCGGCTTGATTGTGGGTGTGTTGTTTTCTTGTTTGGAGGAAATGTCTTGGTATTCTTCTTCTTAGCTTGAAGTTGATTTTCTTCTAACTCTTCTCCTCTTGTTGTTCGTCTTCCCCGTGTCTGCTATCATTCTGTAAAGACTCTATATATGTATGTAGGTATGAGTGAGTAACAGTTGCCGGTTACAGTGATACTTCATATTCGCTGGTGTTGTACTGTATGGCTTCGGTATTTCTTAATATACAAACGGCACCGTTAGGGGATTGAGGTATTTAAAAACCAGCCTACATTACTTTTATATATAGAAATAAATAATGTGGCTTGGACAATAATGACGACTACTCTCTCCTACCTTCCCCAAACAAGGGCTTTTCGAAAGTATACATTGGACACAAATGACTTAGTACATCATAAATTGGTGGTTTAACAAAAGCCCTCATTAGAGAAAGGTGAAGGAGCACACAGTGAACATACAGATTAATGTTTGCACGCGTAGATCATGTAAGGTGAGATGTTGAACACCAGACACGTAGTGTAGTAACTCCCTCACAGATGGCGTTATGAGGGGCCTGATGATATAGCAGTTACCTCACAGATGGTGTTATGAGGAAATTCACATGATGATGCTGTAGCAAAACATTCACTACGTGTTGTCGTAGCATCTTGGGGACACCACGTGGTCGACATGACTCACTCATTCAAGTGGGTGAGGTGTGGTCCCAGGCCTCTCTATCGTGGAGTCTCAGGGGAAGTATAACTGGGTACCTGGGACCTCACTGTGTGAAGGTGGTTAGCTAGCTTGGGTAAGACTCAACTGCCGAGTTGTTTTTCACTGAGTTAAGCACTGTTCACCACTATTCATCACTGGTTCCATTCCTTGGCCAAATGAGATAGTACCTTATGGCAAGAACTTGTTGATAGTCTGCTGGGGAGGAGGGTTCAGGGGAGTGAGTTGGTATGGGCCAACATATAAATAATAATAATAATAATAATAATTAACGGTTTATTGAAAGAGCTTGGCAGCCAGAAGACTGAAAATATACAGTTACATATTTGGGGAATGGGTTACGAATTACAAATAATATATAAGTAACATGAGTGACACAAATAAGACATATAATAACTAGCTGGGGAAAAGCTCAAACTACAGTTCATTTCAACATAGTGACAGTGCAAGGAGTAGTGTTTACTGGGAGTGAGTACACTGATTTATTACAAGTTATCGATAATTTTTACAATGGTTGGGACTGGGCTGTTCTTATAGCGATCAGTTCGTGCACGTATGGGCTGGATGCGGTTGTGGTGTCGAAGAGCAATTCTCGGACTAGGGATCTCAGATGGTAGTAGGAGCCGGTGTAGAAGCTTCTTACCAAATTGGCAGATGAGGTCGTGGTGATGGTCCGTGAGAGTCTAAAGGGTCGGTCAGTGTGTTGAGCGCTTCTTGATATGTGGAGTAGGAAGGGTAGAGAATAATCTTGCATGGCCGCTTTTGCACTTTTTCGAGGTGTTTACGTTGTGTGGCATTTAGGGAGGAAGACCAGGTGGAGGAGGCATAGGTGAGCTTGGGAAGTATGAATGTTGTGTAAACACTGAGGAGCTCGTGTGCAGGACCACCGAGGGACTTGAGTCGGCGTAGGAGGTGGAGACGGAAACTGGAGGATTTGATAACTTCACTGACGTGTGGTTTCTAATTTAGTTTGTTGTCTATATGTATGTGTGTGTGTGTGTGTGTGTGTGTGTGTGTATACTACTGTACTTTTTAGATCCTCCTACGCAACCTAACCTATTATAGTTAAGTATAGTAGGCTATACACTATTTTGTTAGTATGTGTTATAAAATGAAATTGCATGTTATTATTATTAATATTATTATTATTAATATTATTATTATTATTATTATTATTATTATTAGTAGTAGTAGTAGTAGTATTATTATTATTATTGTTATTATTATTACATGCTAATATAATACTAAGTTGCCCGCCAGATTTCCTCAGAGATGGGAGGAGCACATTGGCGGCGGTGTTGTTTATACTCCGCCCGATTACTGATTCCTATTCACCGAGCCAGAGCTGGCGGGCGGCGTGTTATGTGCCACGTTTTGTTTCCCATTGGGCGTACCGCTCAGCTGGGGAGTTGGAGATTTCATAAAAAGAAAGTTTGAGTGGAGAGCACACCTTTTCCTTCACATACAGTTATCTTAGACCATTTACTAGTATAATAGTTTGCACAAAAATACTCTACACTCTTTATAGGTTATTGTTATGTTGTTGTTTTTTTTTTTACTTCTCATCAGATTAGTAGCCCAAATTAATATAATAATTTATTAGGCAAGCTTGCTATTATGCTTTAGCATATTTCAAGTAATATTGGGTAACACAATTATAGTCAATAGTATAGTTTATTATTGGGGTTTATAGCAGTTTGTGGTCTAATAGTATCATGCTTTATGAGTGGTGTTCTATGTAGTGATGATTAGGCAATAAAATATGCTTTGGGTGTTTATAGCAGTTTTTGTGGTCTACTAGTATCATGCTTTATGGGTGGTGTTCTATGTAGTGATGATTAGGCCATAAAATATGCTCTTGGTTTATTGCTAACAAAATATACTTTGCTCTACCGCTGTAGTGCAAAACATGGTGAAACTTACATACACCGTTAATAAAGTATTGATGGAAGAAGAAGAAGAAGAAGTAAGAGGAAGAATTGTGGAGGGAATGAACAGTGAGACAATGTAAAGCCTCCGGGATGGCGGCAGCGTTTCCGTTATTAATATATAATAAGACAATAGGAAAATATGTTGTTGTCTCTACCTGTATTATTACCTTTGCGATAGCATGGTTCCATTTTGGGAGGACAGAGGAAGGAGCAGGAGGTTAGGAAGGGAGAGATAGTGTCTGTGATCCTCGGGTCACCACTCCTCGGATTGTGTCAGTTCAAGTTTAGAAGCTCCAACAACTTTCCCTGAATACGAATTGGCAACCTTTCGATTTACAACAGGTACCTACTTACTGCTACAGTAGGTAGGTGAACAGTGACCAAGGGGGCTAGGAAGAGTGTCCAAACAACTTGCTCCTGCCTGCCTGTGTGATGTAGTCGTGGCCAGAATTAGGTTAGGATACAGACACATCTGGCTAGTTAGTAACGCTGTACCCATACCGGAACACTCAGCATGTAAACTTTGTGATACACCTTTAAAGCACTATATTATTGAATGTGACACTGTCAAAGACATCTTGAACTATGTCATTACTTCATTGAGGACATTACATTCTTGCTGTTTATCCCAAATTGGCTAGCCCACACACTGATTAGTCTACAATTACAATATGACTCCAATGTATGCTGCTGGTAAATGTGTACTGTCAATGAACCAGAGTGAAAATAAGGTCGCCTCCCTTGCTGCTGCTGCTGCTGCTGCTGCTGCTGCTGCTTCTTGCGCCCTTCTAAGTCCCGTTTAAGTCCCCCACCCCAGGCCCCCGCAGTACCCCTTCACATCTACAACATTCAAAAACAATTTCCCTCAATTTCCACAATACTATGCTAATTACACGTAAAATAGAGTGTTATCCTGCAAAACGTTGATGTCGTATATTTCTCTCTTTAAGTGATATCCTGTGGCTCCGAAAGGAGCCTGTTTGGTTAGGTTGTCTTGTGTGAACGAACCTTGGGTTCTTATTTCTTCTCTGTCTTCTTGGGGAGGAGCACAGCTTGGATGTTAGGAAGGACACCCCCTTGGGCAATGGTGACTCCAGATAGGAGCTTGTTCAGCTCCTCGTCATTGCGAATGGCAAGCTGAAGATGACGCGGGATAATGCGGTTCTTCTTGTTGTCGCGGGCGGCGTTACCGGCCAGCTCGAGCACTTCTGCTGCCAGGTACTCCATGACGGCTGCAAGGTACACAGGGGCACCTGCACCAACACGCTCAGCATAGTTGCCCTTACGCAAGAGACGGTGGATCCTACCCACGGGGAACTGGAGTCCGGCCCTGCTAGAACGACTGACCGTCTTCAATTTCGCCCCTGCCGCATCAAATTGGTCTTTTATACCAAGCTCAGGATCAGGCCAGGTGGCCGTCTCGCGGACCCAACCAATGTAATAGAGCCGTAGCTGCAGCCAGTCTGATCCTGAGCGGCCCGCTCGGTATATAAGGAAAAGTTAGTCGGGCCAGTTTTCAATTCTCTCGCTCCGCGCCACGAGTAACTGTGCCGCCATGCCTCCCAAAACTTCCGGAAAGGCTGCCAAGAAGGCTGGAAAGGCCCAGAAGGCCATTGCCAAGGGTGACAAGAAGAAGAAGCGCAGGAGGAAGGAAAGCTACAGCATCTACATCTACAAGGTACTGAAGCAAGTGCACCCCGACACAGGAGTCTCCTCCAAAGCCATGTCCATCATGAACTCTTTCGTGAACGACATCTTCGAGCGCATCGCTGCCGAGGCTTCCCGCCTGGCGCACTACAACAAACGCTCCACCATTACAAGTCGGGAAATCCAGACAGCTGTCCGACTCTTGCTGCCCGGTGAACTGGCCAAGCATGCCGTGTCTGAGGGCACCAAGGCTGTCACCAAGTACACCTCTTCCAAGTAAGAGGTTACTTGTGCACAACAACACGCCATCCCACTACTACAACTTAATCGGCTCCATCGGAGCCACAGTTACATGTTAAAGAGACAGTTACCGACAGTGATATATTGAGAGGGAAATAAAAAAAAAAAAAAATTATAATAATCTGCATTCTCTATTGGCGTAGAAACCGGACTAAATCGAAACATAATAAATAAATAAATAAATTCTGCGTGGAGTACTTTTACACCCACTGCAAAGTGACATACATGGAGTGTGTTTGGGCTTCATTTCATGTTTGCAGCACGCCTATTTCATGTAAACAATTTATTTTATTTTATTGTATTTTATTGTATTTTCTTTTATTTTATTGTATTTTCTTTTATTTTATTTATTTATTTACTTACTTATTCTTTATACATTTATTTGTTACTAGCTCTTGTTTGTTGCACCCACCCACCTCCCGAATTGATGACCTACTATACATTCGTGCCTGCACGAATGTTACCAACTTACCGTTAGGCGATTTGGGTAACCGAAATTAACGCTCTCCTACCACCAACCATTTCGATTGTCATGAAAATTATCTTCAGAACAGTTCTTTGGCCCTGAGAAGGGCCGAGTTATAGATGTCTGGTAGGTTTTGTTGTGCTTTTTGTTTTTCCCCAAGGAAGAGGACTTAAGCACGCTCTGCGCGGATGCGCCGGGCCAGCTGGATGTCCTTGGGCATGATGGTAACGCGCTTGGCGTGAATGGCACACAGGTTGGTGTCCTCGAAAAGACCCACCAGGTAAGCCTCAGAGGCTTCCTGCAGAGCCATGACGGCAGACGACTGGAAGCGCAGGTCAGTCTTGAAATCCTGGGCGATCTCACGCACCAGGCGCTGGAAGGGCAGCTTCCTGATGAGTAGCTCTGTGCTCTTCTGGTAACGACGGATCTCACGAAGGGCGACGGTTCCCGGCCTGTAACGATGGGGCTTCTTGACACCACCGGTGGCTGGGGCGGACTTGCGAGCTGCCTTGGTGGCAAGCTGCTTCCGTGGAGCCTTGCCTCCAGTGGACTTGCGGGCAGTCTGTTTAGTACGGGCCATCTCGACGACGAAATAGTCAATACGGGCGGCCCGGCAGGCGGGCGGGCTTATATACAGACATTCTCCACCTCAGTGGCCACCCCATTGGCCACGAGTGCCGCATGCGTCATCCGCAAGCTACGCCCCACCTCCAAGAGGGAGGGACGGCCTTGGATGAACGATACTACCGCTGCGTCCACAGCACGCCACCTACTCCCACCAAACCGTGGGCGAAGCCACACCAGGACCACCTGTAGTAGCAACCACAACAACATGACTGGACGAGGCAAAGGAGGCAAGGGACTTGGAAAGGGTGGCGCCAAGCGTCATCGTAAGGGGCTTCGTGACAACATCCAGGGTATCACCAAGCCCGCCATTCGTCGTCTAGCTCGGCGTGGAGGTGTTAAACGTATATCCGGCCTCATCTACGAGGAGACCCGCGGCGTCCTCAAGGTGTTTCTGGAGAACGTCATCCGTGACGCCGTCACCTACACCGAGCACGCAAAAAGGAAGACCGTCACCGCCATGGATGTGGTTTATGCCCTGAAACGGCAGGGCCGCACCCTTTATGGTTTTGGTGGTTAATCAACCTGATGGACGGGCGCACACCACCACCACGACAAACAAATATACGGACCTAATTTTAGGTCCACATTTAAATCGCTAAAGAGTTGGTTAGACACTGAGTAAATCGTTGAAAATATATCCAATAACATGATCCTCTCTAATTCTGGACTTGTGGTATGAGTATAGGTTGTGTGTGAACGTGTTGGAACCACTTCCTAATAATTGTCAGTCAGTCAGTCAACATCCACCTAACCTCCAGGTACCTCACCTAACTAACTTCCTGTAGCGTCACCGCACCTCACGAAATGTAACCCAATGTAGTTTATAATCTATCCTAACATGACATAACATAACCACGCACTATATTACTTCGGTAAGAGTAATGAGTTTTAATACGCAAAGTTGCAGTTATCATTCATTCATACATACATACATACATACATACATACATACATACATACATACATAACATGCTAGTGGCAGGGGGGATTGAAGTGAATTTTAGGAGGATAGAATAGGTGCAGTGGCTAAACAGCGCTTGCGTGAGGGACTTTAAGCAGCAACTCGCCTGGATGCGGCAGGATAGAGTCAGGTCAAGCGTCCGGTGCATGTTGGGTTCCGCCATGGTTTCTCAGTGTTTGGTCGGCTTGATTGTGTGTGTTGTTTTCTTGTTTGGAGGAAATGTCTTGTTATTCTTCTTCTTAGCTTGAAGTTGATTTTCTTCTAACTCTTCTCCTCTTGTTGTTCGTCTTCCTCGTGTCTGCTATCATTCTGTAAAGACTCTATATATGTATGTAGGTATGAGTGAGTAACAGTTGCCGGTTACAGTGATACTTCATATTCGCTGGTGTTGTACTGTATGGCTTCGGTATTTCTTAATATACAAACGGCACCGTTAGGGGGTTGAGGTATTTAAAAACCAGCCTACATTACTTATATATAGAAATAAATATGTGGCTTGGACAATAATGACGACTACTCTCTCTACCTTCCCCAAACAAGGGCTTTTCGAAATACATTGGACACAAATGACTTATTACATACATTGGTGGTTTAACAAAAGCCTTCATTAGAGAAAGGTGAAGGAACATACAGTGAACATACAGATTAATGTTTACACACGTAGATCATGTAAGCTGAGGTGTTGAACACCAGACACGTAGTGTAGTAACTCCCACCACAGATGGCGTTATGAGGGGCCTGATGATGTAGCAGTTACACTCACAGATGGTGTTATGAGAATTCACATGATGATGATGATGCTGTAGCAAAACATTCACTACACATTGTCGTAGCATCTTAGGGGACTTCCCGTGGTCTAGAGCACTGACTCACTCATTCAAGTGGGTGAGTGTGGTCCTGAGCACTCTCTATCGTGGAGTCGGGGAAGTAACTGGTACCTGGGACCTCACTGTGTGAGTGGTTAGCTAGCTTGGGTAAGACTCAACTGCCGAGTTGTTTTTCACTGAGTTAAGCACTGTTCACCACTATTCATCACTGGTTCCATTCCTTGGCCAAATGAGATAGTACCTTATGGCAAGAACTTGGTGATAGTCCGCTGGGGAGGAGGGTTCAGGGGAGTGAGTTGGTATGGGCCAACATATAAATAATAATAATAATAATAATAATTAACGGTTTATTGAAAGAGCTTGGCAGCCAGAAGACTGAAAATATACAGTTACATATTTGGGGAATGGGTTACGAATTACAAATAATATACAAGTAACATGAGTGACACAAATAAGACATATAATAACTAGCTGGGGAAAAGCTCAAACAGTTCATTTCAACATAGTGACAGTGCAAGGAGTAGTGTTTACAGGAGTAGCGGTACGTTTAATACAAGTTATCGATAATTTTTGTATGGTTTGGGACTGGGCTGTTCTTATAGCGATCCAGGTTCATTACGCGTATAAGGCTGGATGCGGTTGTATACAAAGCATTCTCAGACTGGGGATCTCCAGGTGGTAGTAGGGCCGGTGTAGAAGCTTCTTACCAAATTTGCGAATGAGGTCGTGGTGATGGTCAGTGAGAGTCTAAAGGGTCGGTCAGTGTGTTGAGCGCTTCTTGATATGTGGAGTAGGAAGGGTAGAATAATGCATGCCCTCTTTTGCACTTTTCCTAGGTGTTTACGTTGTGTGGCATTTAGGGAGGAAGACCAGGTGGGGGAGGCATAGGTGAGCTTGGGAAGTATGAATGTTGTGTAAACACTGAGGAGCTCGGGTGCAGGAACTCCGAGGGACTTGAGTCGGAGGAGGAGGTGGAGACGGAAACTGGAGGATTTGACAACTTCACTGACGTGTGGTTTCCAATTTAGTTTGTTGTCTATGGTGACGCCGGCGAGGGCTTCATTGGAATCTAAAACCTGGAGTGTGTTCGGACCTAGAGTAATGGAAGGAGGTGGGACAATGTCGGAGGTTGATGTGCATAACCATGGATTTGTTGGTGGCCCAGTTTTGGAGACTGTTCAATAAATCCTGAAGGGCGGTATAGTTTGGAGCAGAATTGTTGACGCTGATCCCAATGGTGGAGTCGTCGACATATTTCCAGCGAGCAGGGGTTTCTCTTAGGGCATCATTGATGAGCATAAGGAAGCAGAGTGGTCCCATCTTGGTGCCTTGGGGGACGCCACAGGTGAGTGACTGAAAGGTGGAGACAGCCAGCCCCTCGGAAGCGTACAGCTTGGCGTCGGTCACTGAGGAAGTCTGTAAGCCCTGGTATAATAAGACTTCTCCGAAGCCCGAGGTCAATAGCTTAGTTGATGATTATATTGTGGTCGACTAGGTCGAACGCTTTAGTGAAATCAATGAAGGCGACAGCTACAGACGTTTTTCGTTTCTCGAGATGGCGGTATATGTAATCGAGAAAGCTGACAAGACAGTCAGTCAGTTGTGGAGGAAGTTTTCAGGTTGCCAAATTGCTGAGGGTCTACTACGACTCCTGCAATATCAGCAAAAGCCCAGCCAGTCGAACACAAAACTTTCACAGATTAGGCTGGGTATTGGGGTGATTGCAATAGGTCGTAGCTGATTTAAGGATTGTGGGTTGGTTGACTTGGGCACTGGTGATACATAAGAGGTCTTCCAGTCAGCTGGGCATCTGGCTTGACTGAGAGAAGCATTGATGATGGAGCATAGGGGTTTAGCAAGCTCCGGGGAGAACTCCTTGAAGCGTTTCATTGGTAAGTCAATGGGGGTGGTAGAGGGTTTTAATTTTAGTTTGTCCAGGCGTTTTGCTATTTCAAATACTTCTACTAAGTCAGTGGGAAGGGGGGGGCTGGTAGGTAAGCAGGGAGAGTGGTTGTGTCAAGCCGGGGGAGCGTCTGGCATATAGTAGCGAAGTGTGTGTGTGTGTGTGTGTGTGTGTGTATACTACTGTACTTTTTAGATCCTCCTACGCAACCTAACCTATTATAGTTAAATTATAGTAGGCTGCACTATTTTGTTTTAGCATGTGTTATAAAATGAAATTGCATGTTATTGTATTAATATTATTATTATTAATATTATTATTATTATTAGTAGTAGTAGTAGTATTATTGTGTGTGTATTTATTGTGTACATGCTAATATAATACTAGAGATTTGCCCGCCAGATTTCCTCAGAGATGGGGAGGAGCACATTGGCGGCGGTGTTGTTTATACTCGCCCGATTACTGATTCCTATTCACCGAGCCCAGAGCTGGCGGGCGGCGTGTTATGTGCCACACGTTTTGTTTCCCATTGGGCGTACCGCTCAGCTGGGGGAGTAGAGATTTCATAAAAGAAAGTTTGGTGAGCACACTGCCCTTCACATACAGTTATCTTAGACCATCTACTAGTATAATAGTTTGCACAAAAATACTCTACACTCTTTCTAGGTTATTGTTATGTTTTTTTTTTTTTTTTTGATTTCTCATCAGATTGTGCATTCAACTAATATACACTATTAGTGTGTTTATTATTATGTTTTATAGTATTATTTCGTATAATATTGGGTAACACAATTAGAGTCACTAGTATAGTATATTTTCGGGGTTTATAGCAGTTTGTGGTCTAATAGTATCATGCTTTATGAGTGGTGTTCTATGTAGTGATGGATGATTAGGCAATAAAATATGCTTTGGGTGTTTATAGCAGTTTGTGGTCTACTAGTATCATGCTTTATGGGTGGTGTTCTATGTAGTGATGATTAGGCCATAAAATATGCTTTTGGTTTATTGCTAACAAAATATACTTTGCTCTACCGATGGAGTGCAAAACATGGTGAAACTTACATACACCGTTAATAAAGTATTGGTGGAAGAAGAAGAAGAAGTAAGAGGAAGAATTGTGGAGGGAATGAACAGTGAGACAATGTAAAGCCTCCAGGATGGCGGCAGCGTTTCTGTTATTAATATATAATAAGACAATAGGAAAATATGTTGTTGTCTCTACCTGTATTATTACCTTTGCGATAGCATGGTTCAATTTTTGGAGGACAGAGGAAGGAGCAGGAGGTTAGGAAGGGAGAGATAGTGTCTGTGATCCTCGGGTCACCACTCCTCGGATTGTGTCAGTTCAAGTTTAGAAGCTCCAACAACTTTCCCTGAATACGAATTCGCAACCTTTCGATTTACAACAGGTACCTACTTACTGCTACAGTAGGTGAACAGGGACCAAGGGGGCTAGGAATAGTGTCCAAACAACTTGCTCCTGCCTGCCTGTGTGATGTAGTCGTGGCCAGAATTAGGTTAGGATACAGACACATCTGGCAAGTTAGTAACGCTGTACCCATACCGGAACACTCAGCATGTAAACTTTGTGATACACCTTTAAAGCACTATATTATTGAATGTGACACTGTCAAAGACTTCAGGCCACCTCACTTATTGTATCTTGAACTATGTCATTACTTCATTGAGGACATTACATTCTTGCTGTTTATCCCAAATTGGCTAGCTAGCCCACACTGATTAGTCTACAATTACAATATGGCTCCAATGTATGCTGCTTTTGGTAAATGTGTACTGTCAATGAACCAGACTGAAAATAAGGTCGCCTCCCTGGCTGCTGCTGCTGCTTCTTGCGCCCTTCTAAGTCCCGTTTAAGTCCCCCACCCCAGGCCCCCGCAGTAACCCTTCACATCTACACCATTCAAAATCAATTTCACTCAATTCCCACAATACTATGCTAATTACACGTAAAATAGAGTGTTATCCTGCAAAACGTTGATGTCGTATATTTCTCTCTTTAAGTGATATCCTGTGGCTCCGAAAGGAGCCTGTTTGGTTAGGTTGTCTTGTGTGAACGAACCTTGGGTTCTTATTTCTTCTCTGTCTTCTTGGGGAGGAGCACAGCTTGGATGTTAGGAAGGACACCCCCTTGGGCAATGGTGACTCCAGACAGGAGCTTGTTCAGCTCCTCGTCATTGCGAATGGCAAGCTGAAGATGACGCGGGATAATGCGGGTCTTCTTGTTGTCGCGGGCGGCGTTACCGACGCTCGAGCACTTCTGCCAGGTACTCCGCATGACGGCTGCAAAGGGGTACACAAGGGGCACCTGCACCCAGCACGCTCAGCACATAGTTGCCTTTACGCAGGGCAATGGATCCTACCCACGGGGAACTGGAGTCCGGCCCTGCTAGACCGGGACTTTGACTTGCCCTTCACCTTGCCTCCCTTGCCGCGTCCTGACATGTTGCTGCTGCTGCTTTTCGTGATAGGAGTTAAATTTCCTCGGGCCACCTTGGTCTTTTATACCAAGCTCAGGATCAGGCCAGGTGGCCGTCTCGCGGACCCAACCAATGTAAGAGAGCCGTAGCTGCAGCCAGTCTGATCCTGAGCGGCCCGCTCGGTATATAAGGAAAAGTTAGTCGGGCCAGTTTTCAATTCTCTCGCTCCGCGCCACGAGTAACTGTGCCGCCATGCCTCCCAAAACTTCGGGAAAGGCTGCCAAGAAGGCTGGAAAGGCCCAGAAGGCCATTGCCAAGGGTGACAAGAAGAAGAAGCGCAGGAGGAAGGAAAGCTACAGCATCTACATCTACAAGGTACTGAAGCAAGTGCACCCCGACACAGGAGTCTCCTCCAAAGCTATGTCCATCATGAACTCTTTCGTGAACGACATCTTCGAGCGCATCGCTGCCGAGGCTTCCCGCCTGGCGCACTACAACAAACGCTCCACCATTACAAGTCGGGAAATCCAGACAGCTGTCCGACTCTTGCTGCCCGGTGAACTGGCCAAGCATGCCGTGTCTGAGGGCACCAAGGCTGTCACCAAGTACACCTCTTCCAAGTAAGAGGTTACTTGTGCACAACAAACACGCCATCCCACTACTACAACTTAATCGGCTCCATCGGAGCCACAGTTACATGTTAAAGAGACAGTTACCGACAGTGATATATTGAGAGGGAAATAAATAAAAAAAAAATTATAATAATCTGCATTCTCTATTGGAGTAGAAACCGGACTAAATCGAAACATAATAAATAAATAAATAAATTCTGCGTGGAGTACTTTTACACCCACTGCAAAGTGACATACATGGAGTGTGTTTGGGCTTCATTTCATGTTTGCAGCACGCCTATTTCATGTAAACAATTTATTTTATTTTATTGTATTTTATTGTATTTTCTTTTATTTTATTTATTTATTTACTTACTTATTCTTTATATATTTATTTGTTACTAGCTCTTGTTTTTTGCACCCACCCACCTCCCGAATTGATGACCTACTATACATTCGTGCCTGCACGAATGTTACCAACTTACCGTTAGGCGATTTGGGTAACCGAAATTAACGCTCTCCTACCACCAACCATTTCGATGGTCATGAAAATTATCTTCAGAACAGTTCTTTGGCCCTGAGAAGGGCCGAGTTATAGATGTCTGGTAGGTTTTGTTGTGCTTTTTCTTTTTCCCCAAGGAAGAGGACTTAAGCACGCTCTCCGCGGATGCGCCGGGCCAGCTGGATGTCCTTGGGCATGATGGTAACGCGCTTGGCGTGAATGGCACACAGGTTGGTGTCCTCGAAAAGACCCACCAGGTAAGCCTCAGAGGCTTCCTGCAGAGCCATGACGGCAGACGACTGGAAGCGCAGGTCAGTCTTGAAATCCTGGGCGATCTCACGCACCAGGCGCTGGAAGGGCAGCTTCCTGATGAGTAGCTCTGTGCTCTTCTGGTAACGACGGATCTCACGAAGGGCGACGGTTCCGGGCCTGTAACGATGGGGCTTCTTGACACCACCGGTGGCTGGGGCGGACTTGCGAGCTGCCTTGGTGGCAAGCTTCTTCCGTGGAGCCTTGCCTCCAGTGGACTTGCGGGCAGTCTGTTTAGTACGGGCCATCTCGACGACGAAATAGTCAATACGGGCGGCCCGGCAGGCGGGCGGGCTTATATACAGACATTCTCCACCTCAGTGGCCACCTCATTGGCCACGAGTGCCGCATGCGTCATCCGCAAGCTACGCCCCACCTCCAAGAGGGAGGGACGGCCTTGGATGAACGATACTACCGCTGCGTCCACAGCACGCCACCTACGCCCACCAAACCGTGGGCGAAGCCACACCAGGACCACCTGTAGTAGCAACCACAACAACATGACTGGACGAGGCAAAGGCGGCAAGGGACTTGGAAAGGGTGGCGCCAAGCGTCATCGTAAGGTGCTTCGTGACAACATCCAGGGTATCACCAAGCCCGCCATTCGTCGTCTAGCTCGGCGTGGAGGTGTTAAACGTATATCCGGCCTCATCTACGAGGAGACCCGCGGCGTCCTCAAGGTGTTTCTGGAGAACGTCATCCGTGACGCCGTCACCTACACCGAGCACGCAAAAAGGAAGACCGTCACCGCCATGGATGTGGTTTATGCCCTGAAACGGCAGGGCCGCACCCTTTATGGTTTTGGTGGTTAATCAACCTGATGGACGGGCGCACACCACCACCACCACCACGACAAACAAATATACGGACCTAATTTTAGGTCCACATTTAAATCGCTAAAGAGTTGGTTAGACACTGAGTAAATCGTTGAAAATATATCCAATCACATGATCCTCTCTAATTCTGGACTTGTGGTATGAGTATAGGTTGTGTGTGAACGTGTTGGAACCACTTCCTAATAATTGTCAGTCAGTCAGTCAACATTCACCTAACCTCCAGGTACCTCACCTAACTTCCTGTAGCGTCACCGAACCTCACGAAATGTAACCCAATGTAGTTTATAATCTATCCTAACATGACATAACATAACCACGCACTATATTACTTCAGTAAGAGTAATGAGTTTTAATACGCAAAGTTGCAGTTATCATTCATGCATACATACATACATACATACATACATAACATGCTAGTGGCAGGGGGGATTGAAGTGAATTTTAGGAGGAGAGAATAGGTGCAGTGGCTAAACAGCGCTTGCGTGAGGGACTTTAAGCAGCAACTCGCCTGGATGCGGCAGGATAGAGTCAGGTCAAGCGTCCGGTGCATGTTGGGTTCCGCCATGGTTTCTCAGTGTTTGGTCGGCTTGATTGTGTGTGTTGTTTTGTTGTTTGGAGGAAATAATATTGACCATTACTTCTTCTTAGCTTGAAGTTGATTTTCTTCCTAACTCTCCTCCTCTTGTTGTTCGTCTTCCTCGTGTCTGCTATCATTTCCTGTAAAGACTCTATATGTATGTAGGTATGGTGAGTAACGGTTGCCGGTTACAGTGATACTTCATATTCGCTGAGGTGTTGTACTGTATGGCTTCGGTATTTCTTAATATACAAACAGCACCGTTAGAAGTTAAGTATTTAAAACCAGCCTACATTACTTATATATAGAAATAATAAAAGCAAGCTTTGGACAATAATGACGACTACTATCTCCTACCTAACCCAAACAAGGGCTTTTCGAAAGTATACATTGGACACAATTGACTTAGTACATACATTGGTGGTTTAACAAAAGCCCTCATTAGAGAAAGGTGAAGGAGCACACAGTGAACATACAGATTAATGTTTGCACGCATAGATCATGTAAGGTGAGGTGTTGAACACCAGACACGTAGTGTAGTAACTCCCTCACAGATGGCGTTATGAGGGGCCTGATGATGTAGCAGTTACCTCACAGATGGTGTTATGAGGAACTTCACATGATGATGCTGTAGCAAAACATTCACTACGTGGTGTCGTAGCATCTTGGGGACACCACGTGGTCCACATGACTCACTCATTCAAGTGGGTGAGGTGTGGTCCCAGGCCTCTCTATCGTGGAGTCTCCGGGGAAGTATAACCGGGTACCTGGGACCTCACTGTGTG
>NW_024733908.1:0-10878 GCF_018991925.1 Homarus americanus | reverse complement strand
AATCTCAAAGTAAAAAAATACAGGATACTAGTACTTAATGAGGAGCTGAGATGCTGACGAGTAAGGCTGAGTATTGTAGAAGACGGTAGAACGTACGTAAGTAGAGGATAGATATCCGTTCACTTCCCAGAGCCAAGCGTTTTCCTATCTGGAGGTGACGCAACAACCAGATAGGGAGAAGGAAACCTCGAGGTAACCAAGACGAGTCATAATGTCTTCGTCCCAGATGGCGTTGCCCAAAAGGTAGGTAGATCAGACACAGATGGCGTGTCGCAGTGCTGGGTGGAGGGTTCGTAACACCCCCTCCAAAGACCTCCCGTAGCGCGGGGCGAAGGAGGTGATCACCGCTCCTGGAGAGAAGCGCTGCATTTACCTGAGTCGGGATAGAGTCGCAATCAGGTTATAGGCCAGTGAGGATACCCACGGAGGATTCTGCTGGTACCTGTTTATTGATGAACGGAGTACTGGTCGGTGAAGACTAGGGTTGTTTAGGCAAGACTGAGGTAACATTCAAACTTTTATTGCCAACACCAGAGCCAAGGCCTCCTTCTATGGTCGAGAAGGTCTGATGTTTTTCAACTGGCGAACAATGAAGTCGAAGAACAACAGTGAGGTCGGGTTGTAGGAGCACAGCCCCACCCGACACACCATGCTTTATCAGATGGAAAGGAGGTAGTCAGGCTGGAGGCAAGGAAGGCCTGAGTGTGGAATGGTCGCACCTCTGGTTCCAGAGGGTGACCGCAGAACTGGTAAGGTCTGGAGGGGTCTCGGCCACGCTGGAGAAGGTTACCAGAACCGACGGTAGTAGCTGCACATCCCCAGGAAGTCATGAGTTCTTCCCGGAGTGGAATGACAAGATGGCTCTAATGTTTGCGTCCCTTGGGTCTCACCATACCATGCCCAACGATGTGTCCCAGGTAACACCGAGGCCTCGCCAAAAGCAGATTTAGCAGGTTTATGGTGAATCCAGTCTCGCAGCCTGCAAAAGAGATTCTCAGACGTCCCAGCTGTCCGACACCACCACCAGGTCATCCAGGCAGGCGAACGTCCCACCTAGGTCCTGAATAGGAAGTTGATGCCCTGAATGGGCTGAGCGCAAGGAGCCAAACGCCATAACCAAATATTGAAAAGACCAAATGGAGTTATAAATGCCGCAGATTATTTTGGCCCTATCCGTGAGTCCCACTTGATAATATCCTTTCAACAAGTCCACCGTACTTACATCAAAAATGATGCTGTCTATTATATTCAATCAAAGGTAAAGGGTAGGAGTCTGAGACAGTGACCTGGTTCACTACGACAATGTACAGAAACGAAAAGTGCCATCGGGTTTTGGAAATGAGAAGGCAAGGTGAAGCCCAGGGGAGGTACTAGGCCAGCTAAGTTGTTCTTAACAAAAATCTACCTCCTTTTTCATAATCTCTTTTTTTGTGATTTAGTCGACAGGCTGATTGCCTAATGGGTTGCCACATCATCCGGAGATTAGCTTAATATCATAAGTTAAATAGTACAAAACCTGGGAATATGATGACTTTAGGAAATGTTTATAACAAATCTATAATTTTGCTTGAGATGGATTCAGAACAGAAAATACTCATCCAGAAGTTGTTGAGTATGTGTGACTGAGTAGGGTTTTTAGTAGAGGGTGTCCAACCTCCAATAGGTCCATGTCATCTGCCCCTACTTGCAAACCTGTATGCATACAGGTTACTTACTGGATGTCTTCTCTGACTGCCTGGAACAAAAGTCATAGATTAATGCAAAAGTTGTGAATCTTTTCATGATCAGGAGTATGGATCAAGAAGAGAGGACAGTCTATTAGCAACTATATAGGAACAAAACTGCTTAAGGGAGAGCCTGGAATGTATGAGCACTTATCACCGGAAAATGACCTTAAACAAATTAAGTGGGACTTCCACCATTTTTTCTTGGACTTTTTAAGTTTGACTGAGCAATGTCTGACTAAGCTAATTTGTCCTAAAGTACAACAATGGAAAACCGTTGCAGCTTAATAGAAGGAGCACAACCACGCTCATTATCCAAACTCCCTATTTATTCCCAATAGTAAATCTCAACGGAGAACCAACTACTCCTACATTCTGATGGCAAAGAGTCAAGTCTAATGCTTTCATCCCATTCCTTTGGTGTTCAATACAGTATTTTGACAGAAATACGGTCCACACTGAGGTCTTTTCATCACCTGTAAAGCACTAAACAAAACAAGTCCTGATCAGATTCGACTCTTTAGAATGCCACTGAACCACAAAAAATGTTTATCACGCTTGAAGGATGCTTAAGAAAGCTCCAATAACGTGTACCAGTATCCATAACTTTGGTAATGAATTTCCTTCTTAGTACTGCACACAACAATAAATAATCTTTTTCAAATGTAGAAAATACCATAGACTTAATATGACAAGATTTTAGGTACTTTTATACATCCCCCAAGTCCGCCACTAATATGCTTGATGAGCTTTTGTTTCTTGATTCCAAACGTCCTGAAATACCATCACGGGCAAGGAAAATTAATACACTGACCTGAGGGAATCAATAATTGATGTATTCAGATGTAAGAAATAGCCTCAAGAGCCCTACCAAAACCCTTCATAATAAAACACGGAAGAAAAGAAAACTTACCTCAACCGCTGCATGATGAAGCTAGTCAAAGATGGACAGATTGTTGGCCTTAACGAGCTCATCCTCACTAATTGTCTGGCTGTACACAGACTGTGGGTAGGAAAATATTAGAGGTGGTTTTAGACGAAGAGGGCCCATTTCGCACACCTAGACTGGTGACAGCAGCATGGGAAAAAGATATGAATAGTTTCATGTCAGTGGTGGAGCTAGATGGTGTAAGGGAGAGTCAGACTGTCTTTATGTTAGAACCACTAGATCTCCTACCAAGTCATTACCCAATAATAAAATGAATGCCGCACACAGGCATTGGGTCTTTCTTGGCATGGCTTGTACTCCCCAAAATCATGCATATTGGAGGCACTGAAGGAATGTATTAGACTGTATAACACTTAGTAAATGCGTGATATATCGGGAATGACGTTAAACAGGAGGATAGATTGTAAAGCAGCCTTATCACGTAGTATACGAATAGGGAAAGAACGAGACCCCCTCATGGCGATTGGAAATTTTTCCCCTCATAGGTGAAATGGAAGGAGGAAGAGATCCTGATGGGGCCTTTCCATATTGGTATTTGCTATTGGTTTGGACTTGGGATCCAGGGAACTACTTTTAGCAATTCGACACTTTGGGTGTTTACAATTCTGGATCGTATGGCTCTGGGTTTTTACAGTAAGAACAAGTGTTTGGTTGCATCGGGGGAGTAGGTGTGGGACCTCGAATCTTACCACCACGTTCCCCAAGGTTATCATCAGAGGAGGACCCAACATGTCGGGAAGTACCACGTTCTCTACTGCCCAGTGACTCCACCCAACAAAGCGCACGCATCAGCCAGCTCAGCAGCACGCCCCAAATTAACCCTCTCCACGCTCCTCCACATGCTTCCAAGATGAAATGGTATCTTTGCTCTTCCACCTCCAGGACTACCAAACTTAACAAATCCTGAAAATGGAGGTCTTTATCACTTCAAACCAAAAAATGTTTATTACAAAACTGTCGGTATCCATCTGGCGTGATAGCATAAGAGGAGGATATTCTTTACGCTATCATTCATTTGTACTTTTGAGAACTGATGGATCTGATCAAACCCGGGAACAAGGGAAGAAGCAGTAGCAGGGTTAAAAGCAGCTGCTTTCTTAACGCCAGCCTTACCACATAATTTAGGAACTAACACCGACACCCACTGGTCCCCAGGGCCACCATTCTTCTCCCCGGCTATTTTCTCAAAAGTCCTAAATGACTCGTCCATATCAGATTCATCAAACTCGGGGAACAAGGGAAGAAGCATTACAGGGTTAAGCAGCTAGTCTTCTTAATGCCACTTTTGATTTAACCTGATGTTAAGGTGACTTCTTGCTCCTCACCCGTAGTTCTTTTCAGTCTAACCTCCTGCTCCAACTTGGCCTGTTCCTGACTCATGCTCCAACTTGGCCTGTTCCGACTCATGCCCAACTTGGCCTGTTCCGACCTCATGCTCCAACTTGGCCTGTTCCGACTCATGCTCCAACTTGGCCTGTTCCGACTCATGCTCCAACTTGGCCTGTTCTGACCTTATGTTCAAATCCTTGGCCTGTTCTGGACTCATGCCCAACTTGGCCTGTTCTGACTCATGTTCCAACTTGGCCTGTTCCGACCTTGGCAAGTTCAACTTCTGGCCTGTTCCGACCTTTCATGTCTTAACCTTGGCCTGGTTCCGACTCACATGCCCAACTTGGCCTGTTCCTGACTCATGCTCCAACTTGGCCTGTTCCGACTCAAGTGCTCCAACTTGGCCTGTTCCAACCTTCCGAGTTCTTCTTCTTATTTTGATTTGGAACTCGAACCTAGCCTGCTCCTAGTTCTAAGGCGTCTACTCTTTGTGCTTTTTCTTGAGGGCTAGCCAGACCTGAGGCAATCCTGAGTGATGAGGGGTGTGATAGTGGCTGGGTTTCACATGGGCGTTAATCGGTCAACAGCGGATTCTTTTTTAAAATCCTTCTTTGCTAAACCAACATTTCAATTACCCGATTTTTTAACATTTCCTTTGTCATTTGCTGTAATATGGGGATATTGTAATAGTTTGGCTATTTCTTTCCATTCTTTCTTCAGGATATTAACACGTAATTTAGCTACGCAAGGATTTTCTACTAAAATCCTGAGATCGCAAAACCTGAGGTGGCCATTGTTAAGAACACTAGATAAATTTAACCAATGGTCAAAAGATAAGATAAGTGATTACTCCTCAGAAAAATATCACTGCAGTGGATAACCAGAAAGCCCCGAAACTACCCAAGTTATACCTAGGAAATTACACTTATGAATATTGTTCCTTCTGATAAGATCCCCAAATAAGGATAAGAGACTTAAAGAAGAAGGGCGTATTACGGTGATTACATATATAAAGATCCGGATTAACAAACCTGAGTTACTTTTATTATTGACCCCTGAATGAGACAATGAGAAGAAACAATTGAGGGTTTATAATTATGGGTCCTGGTAGAGCGGGGGCGTCCCAACATATCACTTCACCCCAAACTAGTGACTATGGAACAGCCTACTCTGGAGCGAGGTACGGCTTTAAACAGATCCGGATTCTTCCCTACACCAGGATAAGACCTCTTACTACACGACCCTGCCACGTGTAATAACAGGGTAAAGCCTTTATGACACTTGGGAACTGAATATATTTACATGTCTGTCACTTTTGCTGTAGGGTAATACCAATATATGCACAGCCACATGAAGGAAACTCTTCAAACCACCATAAAGCAATTGTGAACAGAAGTGACTGGGAGAATAATTAACAAGGAGTAAATAAGGGGAAATAAATATGGGCACCGGTAGTGTCCTGTCCCGGTCGCCATTTGTTACGAGTTGGGGACGAATATAGTTAAAAGTCTACCCAGATCCCAATAGGCAAATAAATAAATAAAAAAAACAAAGACAATCTGACTATAAAAGGGTAGACAAGGATGCGAGTTTTGTTGTGTATAATAGCACCATAAATTCCTTAACAAAATATTCAGCTTTATAATTTACTCCTGAATCCATACTTAACCCAAACATACTTAAATATTGGCTTTTGAAGAGTATATGGATAGCTTAGAAAATATAAAACAATCGTGAAGCAAGTGGAGGTGGGGAGGTATTATAAGATTACAAAATACTCAAGTGCAGTGCTGAGATGGCTGACGAGAAAGGCTGAGTATTGGTCGATGATGGTAGGTAGTCACTGTGCTGCAGGTTTCTTGGTGGATAGGTGATCCTAGTGTGGTCACTTCCCCAGAGTGAACTGAACTCTCCTCGATCCGGGAAAGCTACGAAGGACTTTGAGGAGGTGACGCAAACAACCAGGATATGGGAGAAGGGAAACCCCGAGTGTAACTAAGACTAGCTCATACTTCCGGGTTTCGTCCCTAGATGGCGTTGCTCGTGGTGCTGGGTAGGTAGATCATGGACAATAGATGGCGGCCTGTAGTGCTGGGTAGATAGATCATATAATTGATGGTGTGGTTTGCAACAATATATTATTGATCATCATTATATATACCACCCATCATCACTACATATAACACCACCCATCATCACTACATATTACATCATCCATGATCACTACATATAACACCCATCATCACTACTTATAACACCACCCATCAACTACATATAACAACATCCATCATCACTACATATAACACCATCCATCATCATCACTACATATAACACCATCCATCATCATCACTACATATAACACCATCCATCATCATCACTACATATAACACCATCCATCATCATCACTACATATAACACCATCCATCATCATCACTACATATAACACCATCCATCATCATCACTATATAACACCATCCATCATCATCACTACATATAACACCATCTATCATCATCACTACATATAACACCATCCATCATCACTACATATAACACCATCCATCATCATCACTACATATAACACCATCTATCATCATCACTACATATAACACCATCCATCATCACTACACATGGGTAAATATTTTCCAAGATTGTCGTGCGGACACACAAACAAACAAACACACAGACATACTTCTTTGTTTTATATCTATAGATAGATATACTCCACTTATGAAAATATACCAGTTTATTTGAATCGAATACATAAACCAACACCCTGCAGGTACCTAACCTAACCTAAGCTAACCTAACCTCATCTTCCTAACCTAACCTAACATAAAAGTGTTTTATTTTATATTTTATATATTAGACTGGGGTTGTGTCCACTTTTCATATAATCGGTTTGGGTTTTGTCCATTGGGGTTTTATCATTAGACCCCTCGAGACGTAGAGTGAGGGGCGATGTGATCAAAGTGTTTAAATGGAAGCCAGAGCTAAACAAGATGATATAACAAAGGTACTCAAACTATCAACCAGAAGCGATTTAGGCGAGAGATAGACACTGTTTGGAAATAGAGAAGTGGTGGGTGGAACAAGTTACCAAACATCATCAATAACTCGAACTCGCTGGGTAGCTTCAAACAAAGGGTGGACGGATATATGAGCGATAGGGTTGAGTGTAAACGGAACTGTCCAGTACGGGCAGTTTAATCCATTCTTAAGTTCTTATGTACTTACAGTTGGCCTGGCTACCAGAGCTGCGCCAGATATGTTGTAATAATAATAATAATAATAATAATAATAATGTATCTATATATATATATATATATATATATATATATATATATATATATATATATATATATATATATATATATATATATATATATATATATATATATCTTGATAAAATCACACGGAAAAAGGGAAACAAAGGAGCACCTTAGCTTTCGTCTTTATTCAAGACATCTTCAGAGGCAACTGGATTTCATGGACAGAAGAGGCTTAAAATACAGGGTGATCTTATTAAACATGAGGTCAGTTCATAATGAAATCATCCACTAATCCCACACCAACAAACACACATGCCATCCTCAGTGACCCACCACCAAGCACTGGAAAGGTTTGGCCGTGGACTACTGCACCACCCTCGCCATCGCCACCTCCTGCCACCTGCAGCCTCCACCCAACTCGCCCAGTCCGCCACTACAACAAAATTAAGCCCATAAGAGCCTGCACGATAGATATAAGAACAGCACCATCCCATCTATTGTTAAAATAAACAACTCTGATTTATGTACTGTACAGCCCTGTAAATGTATTCAATGCATATTTTATCATTATGTCTAAATCAAATGTAAGTCTGTATATTTTCAGCCACCGGCTGCAACTCTATTAATAAACCGTTTATTATTATTATTATTATTATTATTACACATAGAGCTAAAGAGAAGGGGGCGACGTGACTAGTCAGGTTAAGTAAAAAATAAGGGATGTCTTGAATAAAGACGAAAGCTAAGGTGTTCTGTTGTTTCCCTTTTCCGTGTGATTTTATCAAGATTTATCTTATCCACGTTTTCATTGTGGATCTACATGAAATATATATATATATATATATATATATATATATATATATATATATATATATATATATATATATATATATATATATATATATATAATATATATGTGTGTAGTAAATCACTGTAGGTGCCCAATGGAATGCCTCCTCACCACCTCACTCTCAGGATTGGAACTCTATAAAGCTCTTAGAAATCTTGAACCACCAATCCTCTGCAATACTGACAGGAAAAGCTAAAGAAGGACGTTTTATACCAAGGATACCTCTCATCACCACTGACCTGCCATTTGAGTTCAAGCGACTTCAGTTGGTTAAAGTGAGCTTTGCCATGACCATCTACAGCCAGGGACAGAGTCTAAAGATGGTTGGCCTAAACCTAGTGTTTCCTTGCTTCTTTCATGGACAGTTCTATGTTGGATGCTCCAGATGGGAACTGGCAAAAATCTGTACGTACTTGCTGCTAATGGCAAAACCAAATGGTCTACCCTAATGCACTATAGTGAGACAATGTGGAGCCTCCTGGAAGGTGGTGTCCTACCGTGTGTGTTTGTGTTTTGTATGTGTGTGTGTCCGCACTAGAATCCGGAAACTACTTTACCAAGCTGTAGTGATGATGGATGGTATTATATGTAGTGATGATGGATGATGTTATATGTAGTGATGATGGATGATGTTATATGTAGTGATGATGGATGTTGTTATATGTAGTGATGATGGATGGTGTTATATGTAGTGATGATGGATGATGTTATATGTAGTGATGATGGATGATGTTATATGTAGTGGTGATGGATGTTGTTATATGTAGTGATGATGGATGGTGTTATATGTAGTGATGATGGATGATGTTATATGTAGTGATGATGGATGATGTTATATGTAGTGATGATGGATGTTGTTATATGTAGTGATGATGGATGGTGTTATATGTATGATGATGGATGATGTTATATGTAGTGATGATGGATGATGTTATATGTAGTGATGATGGATGTTGTTATATGTAGTGATGATGGATGGTGTATGTGATGATGGATGTTATATGTAGTGATGATGGATGATGTTATATGTAGTGATGATGGATGATGTTATATGTAGTGATGATGGATGTTGTTATATGTAGTGATGATGGATGGTATTATATGTAGTGATGATGGATGGTGTTATATGTAGTGATGATGGATGATGTTATATGTGATGATGGATGTTGTTATATGTAGTGATGATGATTGTTATATGTAGTGATGATGGATGATGTTATATGTAGTGATGGATGGTATTATATGTAGTGATGATGGATGGTGTCATATGTAGTGATGATGGATGATGTTATATGTAGTGATGATGGATGTTGTTATATGTAGTGATGATGGATGGTGTTATATGTAGTGATGATGGATGATGTTATATGTAGTGATGATGGATGGTGTTATATGTAGTGATGATGGATGGTGTTATATGTAGTGATGATGGATGATGTTATATGTGGCGATGATGGATGATGTTATATGTAGTGATGATGGATGATGTTATATGTAGTGGTGATGGATGGTGTTCTATGTAGTGATGATGGGTGGTGTTATATGTAGTGATGATCTCTCTCTCTCTCTCTCTCTCTCTCTATATATATATATATATATATATATATATATATATGTATATATATATATATATACATATATATAACAAAAGTATGTCTGTGTGTTTGTTTGTGTGTTAGTGTGTATGTGTGTGTGTCTGCACGAGAATCTGGAAACTACTTTACCGATTTGTAGTGATGATGGATGGTGTTATATGTTGTGATGATGGATGGTGTTATATGTAGTGATGATGGATGATGTTATATAGTGATGATGGATGTTGTTATATGTAGTGATGATGGATGATGTTATATGTAGTGATGATGGGTGGTGTTATATGTAGTGGTGATGATGGATGATTTTATATATTGAATGAAAATTATCCTCTGTTGTCATTGGCAACATGGATAAAATTGTGAATACTGCGGTGCAAAGAAGTACAAAGGAGAATCTGCTGGACTGTGCTGCTCTCATGGAAAATAAAACTGCAAAATTTGGAAAAACCACCACAACCATTGAAGACTCTCATGCTGGGAACAACACCAGAGTCAAAACACTTCTTGGAAAATATACGGAAGTACAATTCATGCTTCCAGATGACATCCTTTGGAGCTACCATATTACTTCGTGAGCACGGATACATGCCAACATTCAAAGTCCAGGGTCAAGTCTATCACAAAGCAGGATCCTCTTACCACTGGAAGATGAGCAGACAAAGTTCCTCCAAATCTACTTCATGGGAGATCATGAAAAGTAGGCAACTACCAGGTGTGGCAACATTCAAAGTGTCAGACATGACATTGTCCTATCTATCCAAGAAATGCTGCATGAGCGCAACACGTCTGTACAGTCATTTAAATATATCCTATAAACATGCCTTCTGACGAGTATAAAGTCAGGATCAAAGCAGACACGACCCCTAAGGGAGAACATGAAAGAAGATTCAATGCTCCTGTAGTTGATGAAGTAGCCATTCTGATTGTCGGTCAAGAGTTTGAGAAACGAGACATCACGCTCGAACTGAGAGACGAGTCGCTCACAAGATATCAGAGACACATCGATCTTATGATGCACTGCAGTATCCTCTCATCTTCTGGAAAGGTGAAGACGGATATCACTTATTCCTCCACAGATCCAGCGACTGGTGCGACAAAAGCAAGTAGGAAAGTCTCATCCAATGACTTTTATTCATACAGATTCATGAGGTGACACAGTTAC
>NW_024733907.1:0-28680 GCF_018991925.1 Homarus americanus | reverse complement strand
GGTCGGGCACCTCAGCACCATGACCAGGGTGAGGGCCGGGCACCCCTTCAGTGTCATGAAAACGGGGTGAGGGCCAGGCACCCTTTCAGTGCCATGAATCGGGGTGTGAAAGCCGGGCACCCCTTCAGCACCATGACCCGAGGTGAGGGCCAGGCACCTTCAGTGCCATGACCCGGGATGAGGGCCCGGCACCCCTTCAGTGACATGACCTGGGTGTAGGGCCGGCACCCCTCCAGCACCATGAACTGGGGTGTGAGGGTGGAACCGCTTCAACCCCATGACCCGTGGTGTAGGGCGGGCACCTAATAGTCCATGACCCGGGTTGTGAGGGCTGTGCACCCTTTCAGTGCGACCCGTGGTGTGAGGGCCGGGCACCCTTAGGTCCATGACCAGGTGTGAGGGCCGTGCACCCTTCAGTGCGACCTGGTGTGAGGACCGGGCATCCCTTCAGTGTCATCAACCGGGGTGTGAGGGCCGGGCACGCTTTCAGTGCCATAAAAATGGGGGGTGTGAGGGCCAGGCACCCTTCACATGACCAGGGTGTGAGGGTCGGGCACCCCTTCAGCACCATGACCCAGAGGCCGGCACGATTTCAGTGCCATGAATCGGGGTGTGTGAGGCCGGGCACCCATCAGCACCATGACCCTGGGTGTGATGGCTGGGAACCGCTTAACCCCATGCCCTGGGGTTTGAGGGCTGGCACCCTTCAGTGACATGACCTGGGGTGAGGGCTGGGAACCGCTTCAACCCATGACCCGTGGTGAGGGCCGGGCACCCCTTCAGTGCCATGACCCGGGGTAAGGCCGGGCACACTTCAGTGTCATGAACCGGAGTGTGAGGGCTGCCTTCAGTGCTAAGGAAACGGGTGTGATGGCCGGGCACCCCTACAGTGCTGCAAACCGGGGTGAGGCCGGGCACCCCTCCAGTGACATGACCTGGGGTGTGAGGGCCGGGCACCCCTTCAGTGACATGACCCGGGAAGTGAGGGCCCGGCACCTCCAGCACCATGACCCTGGGTGAGGGCGGAAAGCTTCAACCCCATGACCCAAAGTGTTAGGGCTGGCCTGATTTCAGTGCCAAGGATCAGGAGTGAGGGTCAGGCACCCTCCAGTGACATGACCTGGGGTGGAGGGCCGGGCACCCTTCAGTGACATGACCCGGGGTGGAGGCCGGGCACCCCTCACACCATGACCCGAGTGTGAGGGCCGGGAACCCTTCAGTGCTGAAGGACCTGTGAGGGCTGGGCACTCCTTCAGCCGCGAAACCGGGGTGTGAGGCCGGGCACCCCTTCACATGATCTGGGGTGTGAGGGTCAGGCACCCTCAGTGAAAATGAACAGGGGTGAGGGCTAGGCACCCCTTCAGCACCATGACCCAGAGTGTTAGGGGCCGGGCTCGATTCAGTGCCATGAACCGGGGTGTGAGGGCCGGGCACCCCTTTTGTGACATGACCCGGGGTTTGAGGGCCGGGCACCCCTTCAGCACCATGACACGGGGTTTGAGGGCCAGGCACCCCTTCAGTGCCATGACCCGGGGTGTGAGGGCCGGGCTTCCCTTCAGTGACATGACCTGGGGTGTGAGGGTCGGGCACCCTTTCAGTGTCATAAACCTGGTTGTGAGGGACGGGCACCCCTTAAGTGCCATGAAACGTGGTGTGAGTGCCGGGCACCCATACAGTGCTTTGAAAAAGAGTGTGTGTGCCGGGCACCCCTTCACATGACCCGGGGTGTCAGGGCCGGGCACCCCTTCAGTGCCATGACCCGGGGTGTGAGGGCTGGGCTTCCCTTCAGTGACATGACCTGGGGTGTGAGGGCCGGGCACCCTTTCAGTGTCATAAACCTGGTTGTGAGGGACGGGCACCCCTTCAGTGCCATGAACCGGGGTGTGAGGGCCGGGAACCCCTTTTGTGACATGACCCGGGGTTTGAGGGCCGGGCACCCCTTCAGCACCATGACACGGGGTGTGAGGCTCAGGCACCTCTTCAGTGACATGACCCGGGGCTTTAGGGCCGGGCACCCCTTCAGTGCCATGAGCCGGAGTGTGAGGGCCGGGCCCCCATTCACATGACACGGGGTGTGAGGGCCGGGCACCTTTTCAGTGCCATGACCCGGGGTATGAGGGCCGGGCTCGATTTCAGTGCCATGACCCGGGGTGTGAGGCCCATGCAGCCCTTCACTACCATGACCCGGGGTGTGAGGGCTAGGCACCCCTTTAGTGCCATGATCCGAGGTGACAGCTGGGCGCCACTTCAGTGACATGACACGGGGGTGTGAGGTGGGCTGGCACCAGTGACATGACATGGGGTGTGAGGGCCGGGCACCCCTCCACCTCCATGACCCGGGGTGTGAGGGCCGGGAACCCCATCAGCACCATGACCCGGGGTGTGAGGGCCGGGAACCGCTTCAACCCCATGACCCGGGGTGTGAGGGCCGGGCACCCCTTTAGTGACCTGACCCGGGGTGTGAGGGCCGGGCACCCCTCCTACACCATGACCCGGGGTTTGAGGGCCGGGCACCCTTTCAGTGCCATGAATCGGGGTGTGAGGGCCAGGATCCCCTCCAGTGACATGACCTGGGGTGTGAGGGTCAGGCACCCCTTCAGTGAAATGAATCCGGGTGTGAGGCCCGGGCACCCCTTCAGCACCATGACCCAGAGTGTTAGGGCCGGGCTCGATTTCAGTACCAAGAATCAGGGTGTGAGGGTCGGGCACCCCTCCAGTGACATGACCTGGGGTGTGAGGGTCAGGCACCCCTTCAGTGAAATGAATCGGGGTGTGAGGGCCGGGCACTCCTTCAGCACCATGACCCATAGTGGTAGGGCCGGGCTCGATTTCAGTGCCAAGAATTGGGGTGTGAGGGCCTGGCACCCCATCAGCACCATGAACCGGGGTGTGATGGCCGGGAACTGCTTCAACCCTATGACCCGGGGTGTGAGAGCCGGGCACCCCTCAGCCACCATGACCCGGGGTGTGAGGGCCGGGCACCCTTTCACTGCCATGAATCGGGGTGTGAAAGCCGGGCACCCCTTCAGCACCATGACCTGGCAGGTGAGGGCCAGCACCCTTCAAAGGCGACCTGGGGTGAGTTCCGGCACCCCCTTCTGCGACATGACCTGTGAGATGGGCACTCTCCGCACCATGTGACTCCGGGGTGTGAGGCTGGAACTGCTTCAACCCCATGACCCGTGGTGTGTGTGAGAGTTGGCACCCCTTCAGTGCCATGACCCGTGTGAGGGCCGGGCACCTTTCAGTGCCATGAACGGTGAGGGCTGGGCACCCCTACAGTGTTGCGAATCAGGTGTGAGGGCCAAGCACCACTTCACATGACCCGGTGTGTGAAGGTCGGGCACACCTTCAGTGAAATGAATCGGGGTGTGAGGGCCGGGCACGCCCTTCAGCACCATGACCCAGAGTGTTAGAGCCGGGCTCGATTTCAGTACCAAGAATCAGGGTGTGAGGGTCGGGCACCCCTCCAGTGACATGACCTGGGGTGTGAGGGTCAGGCATCCCTTCAGTGAAATGAATCGGGGTGTGAGGGCCGGGCACCCCTTCAGCACCATGACCCAGAGTGTTAGGGCCGGGCTCGATTTCAGTGCCAAGAATCGGGGTGTGAGGGCCGGGCACCCCATGAGCACCATGACCCGGGGTGTGATGGCCGGGAACCGCTTCAACCCCATGACCCGGGGTGTGAGGGTCGGGCACCCCTCAGGCACCATGACCCGGGGTGTGAGGGCCGGGCACCCCTTCAGTGCCAAGAATCGGGGTGTGAAAACCGTGCACCCCTTCAGCACCATGACCTGGGGTGTGAGGGCCAGAGCACCCCTTCAGTGCCATGACCTGGGGTGTGAGTTCCGGGCACCCCTTTAGTGACATGACCTGGGGTGTGAGGGCCGGGCACCCCTTCAGTGACATGACCCGGGGTGTGAGGGCCGGGCACCCCTCCAGCACCATGACCCAGGGTGTGAGGGCCGGGAACCGCTTCAACCCCATGATCCGTGGTGTGAGGGCCGGGCACCTCTTCAGTGCCATGACCCGGGGTGTGAGGGCCGGGCACCCCTTCAGTGTCATGAACCGGAGTGTGAGGGCCGGGCACCCTTTCAGTGCCATGAAACGGGAGGGCCGGGCACCCCTACAGTGCTGCAAACCGGTGTGTGAGGGCCGGACACCCCTTCACATGACCCGGGGTGTGAGGGCCAGGCACCCCTTCAATGAAATGAATCGAGGTGTGAGGCCCGGGCACCCCTTCAGCACCATGACCCATAGTGCTAGGGCCAGGCTCGATTTCAGTGCCAAGAATCGGGGTGTGAGGGCCGGGCACCCCATCAGCACCATGACCCGGGGTGTGATGGCCGGGAACCGCTTCAACCCCATGACCCGGGGTGTGAGGGCCGGGAACCCGTCAGCCACCATGACCTGGGGTGTGAGGGCCGGGCACCCTTTCAGTGCCATGAAACGGGATGTGATGGCCGGGCACCCCTTCACATGACCCCGGGTGTGAGGGTCAGGCACCCCTTCAGTGAAATGAATCGGGGTGTGAGGGCCGAGCACCCCTTCAGCACCATGACCCAGAGTGTTAGGGCCGGGCTCGATTTCAGTGCCAAGAATCGGGGTGTGAGGGTCGGGCACCCCTCCAGTGACATGACCCGGGGTGTGAGGGCCGGGCACCCCTCCAGCCCCATGACCCGGGGAGTGAGGGCCAGGAACCGCTTCAACCCCATGAGCCGTGGTGTGAGGGCCGGGCACCCCTTTAGGTCCATGACCCGGGGTGTGAGGGCCGTGCACCCCTTCAGTGCCATGACCCGGGGTGTGAGGGCCAGGCATCCCTTCAGTGTCATGATCCGGGTTGTGAGGGCCGGGCACCCTTTCAGTGCCATGAAACGGGGTGTGAGGGCCGGGCACCCCTTCTGCACCATGGTAGAGAGACCCAGGAGTGTTAGGGGCTGGGCCTGATTTCTGCAATACTCAAGAATCAGGGTGAGGGTCGGCACCCCCTCCAGACATGACCTGTGTGAGGGCTGGGCACCCCTTTAGTGAAATGAATCGGGGTGTGAGGTGGCCGGGCACCCCTTCAGCACTCATGACCCAGAGTGTTAGGGACGGCCTGGATTAGTGCCAAGAATCGGGGTGGAGGGCTGGGCACCCCATGAGCACATGAATTGGGTGATGGCTGAACCGCTTCAACCCCATGACCTGGGTGTGAGGGCTGAAACCCCTCAGCCACCATGACCCGGGGTGTGGAGGGCTGCACCCTTTAGTGCCATGAATCGGGGTAGTGCCGGGCACTTCTTCACCACCATGATCTGGGTGTGAGGCCAGGCACCCCTTCAGTGCCATGACCCGGAGGTGAGTCTGGCACCCCTTCTCAGTGACATGACCTGGGGTGGAGGGCCACCCCTTCAGGTGACATGACCCGGGGTGTGAGGGCTGGCACCCTCCAGCACCATGACCCGGGGTGGAGGGAAGGGAACCGATTCAACTTCATGACCGTGGTGTGAGCGCCGGGCACTTCAGTGCCAAGGACCCGGGGTGTGGAGGGCCGGGCACCCTTCAGTGTCATGAACCGGAGTGTGAGGCTGAACCGCTTCAACCCCATGACCTGGGGGTGAGGGCCGGGGAACCCCTCAGCCACCATGACCCGGGGGTGTGAGGGCCGGGCACCTTCTGAAAGGCGAAACGGGTGTGAGGGCCGGGCACCCTACAGTGCTGCAAAACCGGTGTCTGAGGGCCGGGCACCCCTTCACATGACCCGGGTGTGAGGGCTAGGCACCCTTCAATGAAATGAATCGAGGTGTGAGGCCCGGCACCCCTTCAGCACCATGACCCATAGTGCTAGGCTGCCTGATTTCAGTGCCAAGAATCAGGTGAGGGGCCGGGCACCCCATCGCACCATGACCCTGGGTGATGGCTGGAACTGCTTCAACCCCATGACCCGGGGTGTGAGGGCTGGGAACTCCGTCAGCCATCATGACCCGGGGTGTGAGGGCCGGGCACCCTTTCAGTGCCATGAAACGGGATGTGATGGGCTACACCCTACAGTGCTGCTGCTGCAAACCTGGGGTGCAGGCCGGGCACCCCCTCTCACATGACCCGTGTGAGGGTCAGGGCACCCCTTCAGGAGAAATGAACTGAGGGGTGAGGCCTGGCACCCTCAGCACCACAGACCCAGAGGCACAAAGGGCCGATTTCAGTGCCAAGAATCAGGGGTGTGAGGTCGGGCACCTCCAGGACATGATCTGGGGGTGTGAGGGTCAGGCACCCTCAGAAATGAATCGGGGTGTGAGGGCTGCACCCTTCAGCACCATGACCCAGAGTGTTAGGGCTGCCTGATTATGCCAAGAATCGGGGTGTGAGGGCTGGGCACCCCTATGAGCACCATGACCTGGGGTGTGATGGCCGGGAACTGCTTCAACCCCATGACCCGGGGTGAGGGCTGAGAACCCCTCAGCCACCATGACCCGGGTGTGAGGCTGGCACCCTTTCAGTGCCATGAATCGGGGGTGTGTGAAAGCCGGGCACCCCTTCAGCACCATGACCTGGGGAGGGCCAGGCACCTCTCTTCAGTGCCATGACCCGGGGTGTGGGAGTTCCTGGGCACCCCTTCTGCGACATGATCTGGGGTGTGAGGCCAAATTCTTCAGTGCCATGAAACGGTGTGAGGGCTGGGCACTCTACAGTGCTGCAAAACTGGTGTGTGAGGGCTGGCACCCCTTCATGACATTACCTGGGTGTGAGGGCCAGGCACCCCTTCAATGAAAATGAATCGAGGTGTGAGGCCCGGCACCCCTTCAGCACCATGACCTATAGTTAGGGCCGGGCTCGATTAGTGCCAAGAATCGGGTGTGAGGGCTGGCACCCCATCAGCACCATGACCCGGGTATGGCTGGGAACTGCTCAACCCCATGACCCGGGGTGTGGAGGGCCGGGAACCTGTCACACCATGACCCGGGGTGTGAGGGCTGGGCACCCTTTCAGTGCCAAGGAAACGGAGATGTGATACGGGCACCCCTACAGTGCTGCAAACCGGGGTGTGAGGCTGGCACTCTTCACAGGACCCGTGTGAGGGTCAGGCACCCCCTTCAGTGAAATGAATCGGGGTGTGAGGGCTGACACCCTTCAGTACCCATGACTCAGGAGTGTTAGGCCGGGCTCGGGATTTCAGTGCCAAGAATCAGGTGGAGAGTGGCCGGGCACCCTCCAGTGACATGACCTGGGGTGTGAGGCCGGGCACCTCTTCAGTGCCATGACCTGGGGTGTGGAAGGGCACCCTTCAGTGTCAAGAACTGGGGCAGGAGGGCCGGGCACCTCTAGTGCCATGAAACGGGTGTGGAGGGCCGGGCACCCCTACAGTGTTAGTGAACTGGGGTGTGAGGGCCGGGCACCCTTCACATGACCCGGGGTGTGAGGAATGGTCACCCTTCCAGTGAAATGAATCGGGGTGTGGAGGCCGGGCACCCCTCTCAGCACCATGACCCAGAGTGTTAGCTGGGCCTGATTTCAGTACCAAGAATTAGGTGTGAGGGTCGGGCACCCCTCCAGTGACATGAGACCTGGGGTGTGAGGGTCAGGCACCTTTAGTGAAATGAATCGGGGTGCAGGGCCGGGCCACCCTTCAGCACCATGACCCAGAGTAATAGGCCGGGCTCACTTAGCAAGCAAGAATCGGGGTGTGTGAGGGCTGGGCACCCCATGAGCACCATGACCCGGGGTGTGATGGCCAGGAGCCGCTTCAACCCCATAACCCGGGTGAGGCCGAACACCTCAGCCACTATGACCCGGGGTGAGGCCGGGCACCCTTTAGTGCCATGAATCGGGGTGTGTGGAAGCCGGGCACCCCTTCAGCACTATGACCTGGGGGGTGTGAGGGCCAGGCACTCCCCTTCAGTGCTGGCGATCTGGGGTGTGAGTTCTGGGCACCTCTTCAGTGACATGACCTGGGGTGTGAGGGCTGGGCACCTTGGCACCCTTCAGTGACATGACCTGGGTGTGAGGCGGCACCCTCCAGCACCATGACCCGGGGTGTGAGGCCGAACCGATTCAACTTCATGACCTGTGTGAGCTGGCACCCCAGTGCCATGACCTGGTGTGAGGGCCGGGCACCCTTCAGTGTCATGAGCTGGAGTGAGGGCCGGCACTTTCTAGCATGAAACGGGGTGTGAGGGCCGGGCACCCCTACAGTGCTGCAAAACCGGTGTGTGTGAGGGCCGGCACCTTCACATGACCCGGTGTGAGGGCCAGGCACCCCTTCAATGAAATGAATCGATGAGGCCCGGGCACCCCTCTTCACACCATGACCCATAGTGCTAGGGCCGGCCGATTTCAGTGCCAAGAATCAGGTGTGAGGGCTGGCACCCCATCAGCACCATGACCCGGGGATGCTGGGAACCGCTTAACCCCATGACCGGTGTGAGGGCCGGAAACCGTCAGCCACCATGACCTGGGTGTGAGGGCTGGCACCCTTTCAGTGCCAGAAATGATGATGGCCGGGCACCCCTACAGATGCGCAAACCGGGGGTGAGGGGCACCCTTCACATGACCTGGGTTGAGGGTCAGGCACCCCTTCAGAGAAATGAATCGGGGTGTGAGGCCTGGCACCCCTTCAGCACCATGACCCAGAGCGTTAGGCTGGCCTGATTTAGAGCGAATCAGGTGAGGGTCGGGCACTCCAGTGACATGACCTGGGGTGAGGGTCAGGCACCCCTTCAGGAAATGAATCTGGTGAGGCCGGGGCACCCTTCAGCACCATGACCCAGAGAGTTAGGGCCGGGCCTGATTTTGCACTGGGTGTGAGGGTTGGCACCCCATGAGCACCATGACCCGGGGAGTGGTCAAACTGCTTCAACCCCATGACCTGGGGTGAGGGCTGGAACCCTCAGCCACCATGACCTGGTGTGAGGGCTGGCACCCTTTGAAAGGCGAACTGGGTGAGCTGCACCCCTTCAGCACCATGACCGGGTGTGAGGGCCAGGCACCCCTTCAGTGCCATGACCTGGGGTGAGTTCCGGGCCCCTTCAGTGACATGACCTGGGGTGTGAGGGCCTGGCACCCCTTCAGTGACATGACCTGGGGTGTGAGGCTGGCACCTCCAGCACCATGACCCGGTGTGAGGGCGGGAACTGATTCAACTTCGACCTCAGGTAGGTCGCACCTCAGTGCTATGACCTGTGAGGCCTGGCACCCCTTCAGTGTCATGAACTGGAGTGTGAGGTGCACCTCTTTCAGTGCCATGAAACGGGGGAGGGGCTGGCACCCCACAGTGCTGAAACCGTGTGAGGCCGGCACCCTTCACATTACCGGGGTGAGGCCAGGCACCCTTCAATGAAATGAATCGAGGTGTGAGGCTCGGCACCTCTTCAGCACCATGACCCATACTAGGGCCGGGCCTGATTTCAGTGCCAAGAATCGGTGAGGCCGGGCACCCCATCAGCACCACATGACCGGTGTGATGGCTGGGAACCCTTCAACCCCATGACCTGGGGGTGAGGGCTGGAACCCGTCAGCCATCATGACCGAGAGGCTGGCACCCTTTCAGAGCCATGAAACGGGATGTGATGCCGGGCACCCCTACAGTGCTGCAAACCGGTGAGGGCCGGGCAACCCCTTCACATGACCCGGGTGTGAGGGCAGGCACCCTTCAGTGAAATGAATTGTGGGAGGGCTGGGCACCCTTCAGCACCATGACCCAGAGTGTTAGGCTGGGCCTGATTTCAGTGCCAAGAATCACGGTGTGAGGCAGGGCACCCTCCAGTGACATGATCTGGGGGTGAGGGCCGGGCACCCCCTTTAGTGACATGACCTGGGGTGTGAGGCGGAACCCTCCATCACCATGACCCGGGTGTGAGGGCTGGAACCGCTCAACCCCATGACCCGGTGGTGAGAGGCTGGCACCCCAGGTCCTGACCTGGGGTGTGAGGCTGCACCCTTCAGTGCCATGACCCGGTGAGGGCCGGCATCCCTTCAGTGTCATGATCCGGGCCAGAGAGGGCCGGGCACCTTTATACCAAGGCGAAACGGGGTGTGAGGGCTGGCACCCCTACAGTGCTGCAAACCGGGTGTGAGGGCAGGGCACCCCTTCACATGACACGGGGTGTGAGGGTCGGGCACCCCTTCAGTGAAATGAATCAGGGTGTGAGGCCCGGCACCTTTCAGCACCATAACCCATAGTGCTAGGCCGGGCTGATTCAGTGCCAAGAATCGGGTTGTGAGGGCCGGCCCGATTTCAGTGCCAAGAACGGTGTGAGGCTGGGCACCCCATCAGCACCATGACCCGGGGTGTGATGGTGGAACTGCTTCAACCCCATGACCCGGGTGTGAGGCCGGGAACCCGTCAGCCACCATGACCCGGGGTGAGGGTCAGGCACCCCTTCAGGCCAAGTGAAACGGGACAGATGGCCGGGCACCCTTTAGTGCTACAAACCGGGGGTGAGGCGGGCACCCCTTCACATGACCCGGGGTGTGAGGGTCAGGCACCTTCAGTGAAATGAATCGGGGTGTGGAGGCGGCACCCTTCAGCACCATGACCAGAGTGTTAGCCGGGCCTGATTTCAGTGCCAAGAATCAGGTTGTGAGGGTCGGGCACCCCTCCAGTGACATGATCTGGGTGTGAGGCCGGGCACCCTTCAGTGACAGACCCGGGTGAGGCCTGAACCCTCCAGCACCATGACCCGTGCGTGAGGGCTGGGAACTGCTTTCAACCCCATGACCATGTGTGAGGGGGCACCCCTTAGGTCCTTGACCCGGGGGTGAGGGCGTGCACCCTTCAGTGATAAGACGACCCGGGTGTGAGGGCGGCATCCTTCAGTGTCATGATCCAAGAGAAAGAAGGGCACCCTTTCAGTGCTAAGAAACGGTGCGAGAAGGCGCACCCCTACAGAGCAGCCAAACCGGGGTGTGAGGGCAGGCACTCTTCAAACTACACGGGGAGAGGTCGGGCACCTTCAAAGAAATGAATCAGTGAGGCCTGGCACCCTTTCAGCACCACGACCCATAGTCTAGGGCCGCCTGATTTCAGTGCCAAGAATCGGCCACAGAGGCCTGGCCCGATTTCAGTGCCAAGAATCAGGGTGTGATGGCCGGAACCCATCAACCCCATGACCCGGTGATGGCCGGGAACTTAAACCACATAACCTGGGTGTGAGGGCTGGAAACCACAGCACTATGACCTGGTCAGACCGGCACCCTTCAGTGCCAAACTGAAACGGCACCCCAAACGGGGTGAGAGGCCGGGCACCCCTACACAGAGCTATGAACTGGAGGTGAGGGCCGGTCAACCCTTCACATGACATGGGGTGTGAGGCGGCACCTTTTCAGTGCAAGACCTGGGGCAGGAGGCCGAGCACCCAATCACAGCATGACCGGAGAGAGGGCTCACCCCCAGTTCCATGACCCGGGTGGAGCCGGCACCCCTTCAGTGTCATGAACCGGGGTGTGAGGGGCCTGGCACCCTTCAGTGCCATGAAACGGGTGTGAGGGCCCGGCACCCCTACAGGGATGCGAACCGGGTGTGAGGCCGGGCACCCCTTCACATGACCTGTTGTGAGGGTCGGCACCCCTTCAGTGAAAATGAATCGGGGTGTGAGGGCCGGGCACCCCTTCAGCACCATGACCCAGAGTGTTAGGGCGGCCTGATTTCAGTGCCAAGAATCGGGCTAGAGGGCCGGCACACCATCAGCACCATGACCCGGGTGTGATGGCTGAACTGCCCAACCCCATGCCCTGGGGTGTGAGGGCCAGGCACCCTTCAGTGACATGACTGGGTGAGGGCCGGCACCTCCCAGCATCCATGACCTGTGGTGTGAGGGCTGGGAACCGCTTCAACCCCATGACCTGGGTGAGGGCTGGGCACCCTTCACATGACCCGTGTGAGGGCTGGAACCGCTTCAACCCCATGACCTGTGGTGGGAGGGGCTGGCACCCCTTCAGTGACATGACCCGGGGTGAGGCCGGCACCCTCCAGCACCATGACCCGGGGTGTGAGCGAACCGCTTCAACCCCATGACCCTGTGGTGTGAGGGCTGGCACCCCTTAGGTCTCGACCCGGGGTGTGAGGGTCGCACCTTCATGCCTTGACCCGGGGTGAGGGCTGGGCACCTTTCATGTCATGAACCGTGTGAGGCTGGGCACCCTTTCAGTGCTGGGCAACAGGGGTGTGAGCGGGCACCCCCTTCACATGATCCGGGTGAGAGGCCGGGCACCTTCAGTGATATGAACCGGGGTGAGGCCCGGGCACCCATCAGCATCATGACCCGGGGTGTGAGGGCCAGGCACCCTTCATGCCATGACCTGGGGTGTGAGGCTGGCACCCATTTTCAGTGACAAGACCTGGGGTGAGGGCCGGGCACCTTTTTCAGTGACATGACCCGGGGAGAGGCCGGGCACCTCCAGCACCATGACCCGTGTAAGAGCCGAACCGATTCAACCCCATAACCTGTAGGAGGGCTGGCACCCTTCAGTTAAGACCCGGTAGGAGGCCTGCACCCTTCATGTCATGAACTGAGCGTGAGGGCGGGCACCTTTTTCCAATGAAACAGGGTGAGGCTGCGCACCTAAGAAAGGTAAACCGTGGTGTGAGGGGCTGGCACCTTCACATGCACCCGTGAGGGTCAGCACCCCTTCAGTGAAATGAACGGGGTGTGAGGCCTTGCACCCTTCAACCATGACCCAGAGTGTTAGGTCAAACACGATTTCAGTGCCAATGATCAGGTGTGAGGCCGCACACCCTCCAGAGACATGACCTGCGTGAGGCCAGCACCCCTTCAGCAACATGACCCGGGGTGTGAGGGCCGGGCACCTCCAGCACCATGACCCGGGGTGTGAGGCCTGGCACTGCTTCCATGACCTGTGGTGGAGGGCCGGTAACCCCCTTAGGTCCACACCCGTGTGAGGGCTGCGCACCCTTCAGTGCCATGACCCGGGGTGTGAGGGCCTGGCATCCCTTCAGTCTCATGAACCGCAGTAGCTTGCAACCTTCAGTGCCATAAAACGGTAGAGGCCGGGCACCCCTACAAAAGGCAAACTGGGGTGAGGGCTTGGGCACCCCTTCACATGACCTGGGTGAGGGTCACACCCCTTCAGTGAAATGAATCAAGTGTGAGGCCCGACACCCTTCAGCACCATGAACCATAAGTGCTAGGGCCTGCAGATTATGCCAAGAATCAAGGCGCGAGGCCTGGCACCCCATCAGCACCATGACCCGGGGTGGATATCCAGAACTGCTTCAACCCCATGCCCTGGTGTGAGGCCTGGCATCCCTTAGTCACACAAAACCGTGTGAGGCTGGCACCCCAAAGCGCCATGAATCGGGGTGTGGCCTGCACCCCTTCAGCACCATGACCGGGTGTGAGGGCCAGGCACCCCTTCAGTGCCAGACCCGGGTGTGAGGCCGGGCACCTCAGTGACATGACCCGGTGGAAGCCGGGCACCCTCCAGCACACGACCCGGGGTGAGGCCTGGGAACAAGCCAACCCCATGACCTGGGGTGAGGGCCAGCACCTTTAGCTCCATGACCCGTGGAGAGGCCAGGCACCTCCAACACTCGACCCGGAGAAAGGCCAGCGCCCTTCAGTGCATCATGCACCGGGGTGAGGCCTGCACCCCAAAGGCGGTTAACGGGTGTCAGGGCTGGCACCCTTAAGCGCCAGAATCGGGGTGAGGGTCGGGCACCCCTTCAGCACCATGACCCTGGCAGCCAGCTGGCCGATTTCAGTGCCATGAATCTAGGTGTGATGCCCTAGCACGATTTCTCAGCGCCATGATTCGGGGTGTGAGGATGGGCACCTCATCAGCACCATGACCTGTAAGAGCCGGGAACCACTTCAACCCCATGACCCGGGGTGTGAGGGCTGGCACCTTTTAGGTCCAACACCTGGGTGTGAATGCTGGCACCCTTAATGACATGACCCGGGGTGTGAGGGAAGGCACCCCTCCAGCACCACAGACCGAGGAGGGCTGGCACCCCTTCAGTGAAAATGATCCGGGGTGAGGGCTGACACCCTTCAGTGAAAATGAATCGGTGAGGGCTGGCACCTTCATCACCATCGACCCAGAGAGTTAGGCTGGGAACTGCTTCAACCCTGCCGATCTGTAAGGGCTGCATCCTTAGTGACATGACCCTGTGTAGGGGGCACACCCCTTTTAGCGACCCTGGGTGTGAGGCCTGCACCTTTCAATGTCATGAACTGGAGGAGGCCGGGCACCTTTCAGTGCCATGAAACAGGGGTGTGAGGCTGGCACCCCACAGTGTGCAAACCGGGTGTGAGGCCTGGCACTCTTCACATGACCCGGGTGTGAGGGCAGGCACCCCTTCAGGCAAAATGAACCGGGGTGTGAGGCAGGCACCTTCAGCACCATGACCCAGAGAGTTAGGGCCTGGCTCCACTTCAGTCTGGGCGATCAGGTGAGGGTCGGGCACCCCTCATGACATGAGACCTGGTGTGAGGGCCGGGCACCCCTTCAGTGACATGACCCGTGTGGAGGGGCTGCACCCCTCCAGCACCACATCTAAAGAGGCCAAAATTTCAACCCCATGACCTGTGGTGTGAGGCTGGTAACCCCTTAGGTCCGAGACCCGGGGTGTGAGGGCTGTGCACCCCTTCAGTGCTACGACCCTGGGTGAGGCTGGCATCCCTTCAGTGTCATGAACCGTGAGGGCTGCAAACCCTTTCAAAAGCAACAAAACGGTAGAGGGCTGGCACCTACAGTTATGGAACCGTGGAGGGCCGGAAGCACCCCTTCACATTACCCGGGGTGAGGGTCTTGCACCTTCAGTGAAATGAATTCGTGAGGCCCTGACACCCCTCTCAGCACCATGACCCATAGTGCTAGGCTGCCTCGATCTAGTGCAAAGAATCGTGCAAGAGGGCCGGGCACCCCATCAGCAACCATGACCCGGGTGTGACGTCAGAACCAAGCCAAGAACCCCATGCCCCTGGGGTAAGAGGCTTGCATCTTATCACATAAACCGGTAGAGGGCTGCACCCTTCCAAAAAGCATGAATCGGGGTAAAGCCGTGCACCTTCACACCATGACCTGGGGTGAGAGCCAGGCACCCCTTCAGTCATGACCCGGGTGTGAGGGCCGGGCACCCTTCAGGACATGACCTGTGAGGGCTGGCACCTCAGCACAATGACCGGGTGTGAGGGAATCAAGCCAACCCATGACCTGGGGAGGGCCAGGCACCCCTTAGCCCCATGACCCGGGGTGGAGGGCCAGGCACCCCTCCAACACCATGACCCGGGAGTGTGAGGCCGGGCGCCTTCAGTGTCATGCACCGGGTGTGAGGGCCGGGCACCTTGCCAGTGCTGCCGAAGGGTGTCAGGCCGGCACCCCTTCAGCGCTACGAACCGGGGTGAGGGTCGGCACCCCCTTCAGCACCACTAAGACCCTGGATGTCAGGCCGGCCCGATTCTGCCATGAATCTAGGCATGTGGAGGCCCCTGCAACGATTTCAGTGCCACATTCGGTGGAGGGCCGGGCACCTCATCAGCACCATGACCTGTGGTGGGCAGCCGGAACCACTTAACCCCATGACCCGGGGTGTGAGGGGGCCGGGCACCTTTTTAGGTCCATGACCCGGGGTGTGAATGCCGGGCACCCTTGACATGACCTGGTTGAGAGGGCCACACCCTCCAGCAACGCGACCTGGAGTAGAGGGCTGGCACCCTTCAGGAAATGAATCGGGGTGGAGGGGCCGGACACCCCTTCAGTGAAATGAATCGGGGTGTGAGTGGCCGGGCACCCCTTCATCACCATGACCCAGAGGGGCTGGAACTGCTTCAACCCCATGACCCGGGGTGAGGGCCACATCTCTTTGTGACATGACCTGGGGTGAGGGGGGGGCACCTTTCAGTGCCATGAATCGTGTGAAAGCTGCACACCTTAGCACCATGACCTGGGTGAGGGCCAGGCACCCCTTCTGAAAGGCGACCATGCAGAGGCGGGAACCATAACCCCATGACCTATGGTGTGAGGCCCACACCTCTTAGGTCCACAGACCTGGTGAGGGCTGTGCCCCCTTCAGTGCCATGACCTGAGGAGGGCTGCACCTTCAAGTTGCGAAACGTGGAGGTCCGGCACCCTTTCAGTGTAATGAAACGGGGTGTGAAGGCTGGGCACCCCTATGGTAATACTGCAGAACTCGGGGTGAGAGGCCGGGCACCTCTCACATGACCCGGGTGAGAGGTCGGCACCCTTCAGTGCCATGAATCGGCAGGGTGAGGGCAGGGCACCCCTTCAGTGAAATGAACCGGGTGGAGGGCCGGGCACCCTTCAGCACCATGATCCTGGGTGTGAGGGACAGGCACCCCTTCAGTGCCATGACATGGTGTGGAGGGCCGGGCACTCCTTCAGCACCATGACCTGGGGTGTGAGGGCCAGGCACCCTTCAGTGCACCTGTGAGTTCCAGGCACCCCTTCAGGACATGACCTGGGGTGTGAGGGCCGGGCACCCTTCAGACATGACCCGGGGTGGGGGCTGGCACCTCCAGCACCATGACCTGGGTGAGGGCTGGGAACCGATTCAACTTCCATGACCTGTGGTGTGAGGGCCGGGCACTTCTCAGTGCCATCCTGGGGAGGGCGGCACCCTTCAGTGTCATGAACTGAGTGAGGGAGGCCGGGCACCCTTTTCAGTGCCATGAAACGGGTGTGAGGGCCGGGCACCCACAGTGCTGCAAACCGGTGTGTGAGGCCGGGCACCCCTTCACATGACCCGTGTGAGGGCCAGGCACCCTTCAATGAAATGAATCGAGGTGTGAGGCCTGGCACCAGCACCATGACCCATAGTGCTAGGCCTGGCCTGATTTCAGTGCCAAGAACTCAGGTGTGAGGGCCGGGCACCCCATCAGAACATGACCCGGTGTGGAGGCCGGAACCGCTTCAACCCCATGACCCGGGGTGTGAGGGGGCCGGGAACCCGTCAGCCAACGGGGTGTGAGGGCCGGGCACCCTTCAGTTCCATGAATGGGATGATGGCCGGGCACCCCACAGTGCTGCAAACCGGGTAGAGGGCTGGCACCCTTCAATGACACGGGGTGGAGGGGTAGGCACCCCTTCAGTGAAATGAATCGGGTGTGAGGGCCTGGCACCCTTCACCATGACCCAGAGTCTAGAGCCGCCTGATTATGCCAAGAATCAGGGTATGAGGGTCGGGCACCCTCCAGAGACATGATCTGGGGTGTGAGGGTCAGGCACCCTTCATGTCATGAACTCTGTGAGGGCGGGCACCCTTGCAATACCATGAAACGGGGTGTGAGAGCTGGCACCCATACAGTGCTTTGAACCAGGGGGTGAAGGGGCACCCCTTCATGACCTTGGGGTGAGGGCTGGGTACCCTTTCAGTGTTCGAACCTGGGTGTTAGGCTGGCACCTTCACATGACCCTGGGTGTCAGGCCGGGCACCCCTCCAGCACCCTGACCCCTGGGTGTGAGGGCCAGCACCAGTGCCATGACCGAGTGGTGGGGCCAGCACCCCTTCAGTGACATGACCCGGGTGTGAAGGCTGGGCACTTGAGCAGACCCAGGGTGGAGGGGCTGGCACCTTCAGCCCCGCGACCCGGGGTGTGAGGCCAGGCACCCTGTCTGTGCCATGACCCGGGTGGGAGGCCGGGCACCTTCAGTGACATGACCCGGGTGTGAGGGCCACCTTTCAGTGACATGACCTGGTGGAGGCTGAAGGCCTCCAGCACCATGACCGGGGTGAGGAGGCCACGCACCCTTTGCGCGACTGTGTGAGGGCTGGGCACCCTTCAGTGACATGACCTGGGGTGTGAGGGCCGGGCACCCCTCAGTGACATGAGCCGGGGTGAGAGGGCTGCACTCCTTCAGTCAATGAAACGGGGTGTGAGGGCCGGGCACCCTGCAGAGCTATGAACTGGCTAGAGGGCTCGGGCATCCCCTCACATGACACGGGGTATGAGGGCCGGGTACCTTTCAGTACCATGACCTGGATAGGGGCTGGCACCCAATCAGTGCCATGAATCGGGGAGGTGGCTGGGCACCCTTCAGCCCCAGACCTGTGGTGTGAGCGCCGGAACCGCTCTAACCCCCATGAACTGGGGTGTGAGGGCCAGGCACCCCTTCAACGACATGAACTGGGTGTGAAGGCCGGGCACCCCTTCAGCACCATGACCCGGGGTGTGAGGGCCGGCTGATTTCAGTTCCATGAATAGGGTGTGAGGGCCGGGCACCCCTCCAGCACCAGACCTCGGGTATGAGGGCCGGGCACCCCTTCAGTGCTATAACCTGATGTGAGGGCCGGCACCCTTCAGTGTCATAACCTGGGGTGTGAGGGGGCTGGCACCCATTCAGCACCATGACCCAGGGTGTGAGGGCTGGTCTCGATTTCAGTTCCATGAATAGGGGTGAGGCTGCACCCTCCAGCACCAGGACCTCGGGTATGAGGGCCGGGCACCCTTCAGTGCTATGACCTGGATGTGAGGCCGGGCACCCTTTCAGTGATAACCTGGGTGTGAGGGCCGGGCACACCCTTCAATTATATGACCTGAGGTGTAGGCCGGGCCCCTTCAGTGCCATGGCCAGGGGTGGACGGCCGGGCACCGCTTCAGTGCCATGACCCGGGGTGTGAGGGGCCGGCACCCTTCACATGACCTGGGTGAGGGGCCAGGCACCCCTTCAATGAAATGAATCAGGTGAGGCCTGGCACCTCTTCAGCACCATGACCCATAGTGCTAGGGGGCCTGATTTAGTGCCAGAATCGGGGTGAGCGCCACCCCATCAGCACCATGACCCGGGTGTGATGCTGAACCGCTTCAACCCCATGACCCGTGTGAGGCTGGGAACCCATCAGCCACCATGACCTGGGGTGAGGGCTGGGCACCTTTCAGTGCCATGAAACGATGATGGCTGGGCACCCCTACAGTGCTGCAAACTGGGTGAGGGCTGGCACCCCTTCACATGACCCGGGGTGTGAGGGCAGGCACCCCTTCAGAAAAGAATCGGGTGTGAGGGCTGGCTACACCCTTCAGCACTAAGGACCCAGAGGTTAGGGCCGGGCCGATTTCAGTGCCAAGAATCAGGGTGAGGTCGGGCACCCTCCAGTGACATAACCTGGGGTGAGGGCCGGGCACTCTTCAGTGCAGGACCTGGGTGAGGGCTGCACCCCTTCAGTGTCATGAACTGGGTGTGAGGGCTGGCACCTTTCAAAAGCTATGAAACGGGTGTGAGGGCTGGGCACCCCACAGTAGTTGCGAACCGGGTTTGAGGGCCGGGCACTCTTCACATGACCCGGGTGAGGGCACCCCTTCAGAACAGCACCCTTTCAGCACCATGACCCAGAGTGTTAAGCCGGGCTCGATTTCAGTAGTAATCAGTGTGAGGGTGGGCACCCTCCAGTGACATGACCTGGGTGAGGGCAGCAACCCCTTCAGTGAAATGAATCGGGTGTGAGGCCGGGCACCCCTTCACCATCATGATCCGGGGTGAGGGACAGGCACCTTCAGTGCTATGACCCGTGAGGCCGGGCACCCTTCAGCACCATGACCTGGGTGAGGGCTAGCACCCTTCAGTGCCACATTACCCGGGGTGGAGTTCCGGGCACCCCTTCAGTGACATGACCTGGGGTGAGGGCCGGGCACCCTCAGCACCATGACCTGTGAGCCAGGCACCTTCAGCCATTACCGGGGTGTGAGGGCCGGGCACCCCTTCAGCACCATGACCTGGGGTGTGAGGGACAGGCACCCCTTCAGTGAAAGAATCGGGGTAGAGGCCGGGCACCCCTTCAGCACCATGATCCGGGTGGTGAGGGACAGGCACCTTCAGTGCCATGACACGGGGTGGAGGGCTGGGCACCCCTTCAGCACCATGACCTGGGTGAGGGCCAGGCACCCTTTCAGTGCCATCACCTGGGTGTGGTGCCTGGCACCCTTCAGGACATGACCTGGGTGTGAGGCTGGGCACCTTCAGTGACATGACCCGGGGTGAGGCCGGGCACCCCTCCAGCACCATGACCTGGGGGTGTGAGGCCGGAACCGATTCAACTTATGACCTGTGGTGTGAGGAAGGGCACCCCCAGTGCCAGACCTGGGTGAGGGGCTGGCACCCTTCAGGTCACAAACTGGAGTAAGGCTGGCACCCTCAAATGCCATGAAACGGCAGGAGGGCTGGCACCCCACAGTGCTGCAAACTGGTGAGGCTTGGCACCCCTTCACATGACCCGGGGTGGGAGGGCCAGGCAACCCCTTCAATGAAATGAATTGAGGTGAGGCCTGGCACTCCTTCAGCACTATGACCCATAGTGCTAGGCGGCCTGATTAGTGCCAAGAATCAGGGTGTGAAAGGGCACCCATCACACAATGACCTGGGTGATGGCTGGGAACCGCCAACCCCATGAGACCTGGGTGAGGGCCGGAACCCGTCAGCCACCATGACCCGGGGTGTGAGGGCCGGGCAACTTTTCAGTTCCATGAAACGGATGATGGCCGGGCACCCCTACAGTGCTGCAAACCGTGTGAGGGCCGGGCACTTCTTCACATGACACGGGTGAGGGTCAGGCACCCTTCAGTGAAATGAATCGGGGTGAGGGCCTGGCACTCTTTCAGCACCATGAAATGACCCAGAGTCCTAGGGCCGGGCCCATTTCTGAAAAGCAAGAATCAGGTGTGAGGTCGGCACCCCTCCAGTGACACATGATCTGGGGTGTGAGGGTCAGGCACCCCTTCAGTGTCATGAACCGTGAGGGCCGGGCACCCTTAGGTACCATGAAACGGGGTGTGAGTGCCGGGCACCCACAGTGCTTTTGAACCAGGTGAGGGGCTGGCACCCTTCACATGACCCTGTGAGGGCGGGCACCAGTGTCATGAACCTGTGTAGGGCTGGGCACCCTTCACATGACCCTGGGTGTCAGGGCCGGCACCCCTCCAGCACCCTGGACCCTGGGTGAGGGCCAGGCACATCTTCAGTGCCATGACCCGGAGTGAGGGCCGAGCACCCCTTTAGTGACATGACCCGGGGTGAAGGCCGGAACCCCTTGAGTGACATGACCCAGGGTGTGTGGGCTGGCACCCTTCAGCACCCGCGACCGGGGGTGTGAGGGGCAAGCACCCTGTCTGTGCCATGACCCGGGGTGGGAGGCTGGGCACCTTCAGTGACATGACCCGGTGAGGGCCGGGCACCCTTTCAGTGACATGACCTGTGTGTGGAGGGGCCGGGCACCCTCCAGCAATGACCTGGTGTGAGGGCCACACCCTCAGTGCCATGACCTGGGTGTGAGGGCCGGGCACCCCTTCAGTGACATGACCCGGGGTGTGAGGGCCGCACCCTTCAGTGACATGAGCCGGGGTGAGAGGCTGGCACTCCTTCAGTGCCATGAAACGGGGTGTGAGGGCCGCACCCCACAGAGCTATGAACTGGCCAGGAGGGCCGGCATCCTTCACATGACACGGGGTATGAGGGCCGGGCACCTAGTACCATGACCTGGTGCGGGCCGGGCACCCAATCAGTGCCATGAACCGGGAGTGGTGGCCGGGCACCCCTTCAGCTCCATGACCGTGGTGTGGCGCTGAACCTGCTTCAACCCCATGACCTGGGGGGAGGGTCGGCACCCTTCAATGACATGAACTGGGGTGTGAGGGCCGGCACCTTCAGCACCATGACCGGGGGTGTGAGGCTGCCTCGATTTCAGTTCCATGAATCGGGGTGTGAGGGCGGCACCCTCCAGCACCCATGACCTGGTATGAGGCCGGGCACCCTTCAGTTATGACCCGATGTGAGGCTGGCACCCTTTCAGTGACATGACCCGGTGTGAGGGCCGGCACCCTTCAATGACATGACCCGAGTGGTGGGCCAGCACCTTTCAGTGCCAAGGTGTGAGGGCCGGTGACTCCTTCAGTGCCATAACCCGTGAGGGATGGGCACCTTCAGCACCATGACCCGGGCGTGAGGGCTGCCTGATTTCAGTGCCATGAATCGCGGTGGGCCGAGCACCCCTCCAGCACCATGACCCTGGTAAGGGCGGGAGTCTTCAATTATGACCCGGTGTGTGGGGCTGGTACTATTTCAGTGCCATGACCCGGGTGTGAGGGCCAGGCATCCCATTAGGTCTATAACCAGGGGTGTGAGGGCTGGGCTCACCTTCAGTGCCATGGTTAGGGCGTGACGGCCGCCACCGCTTCAGTGTCATGACCCGAGGTGTGACGGCCGGGCACCTTTCAGCCCATGACCCTGGTGCGGTGTGAGGGCCGGGAACCGCTTAACCCATGACCTGGTGGTATTGCGTCACACCTTAGGTCCATGACCCGGGCGTGTGTTAAAGGCACCTTCTGTGACTTGACCCGGGGTGTGAGGGCGGGCACCCTTCAGTCAATGAAACGAGGTGTGAGCGCCGGGCATCCCCAGAGCTATGAACCGGTTAGAGGTCCGGCACCTTCCCATGACACGGCTGTGATGTCCGGGCACCCTTCAGCTCTCGACCCGGTATGTGAGGGCCGGGCACCCCCACCAGCACCATGGCCCTGTGAAGGGCACCTCCAGCACCATGTGGCCTGTGGAGGGGCGGGCACCCTTCAGTGTCAAACAACACACCCCTCCAGCACCATGGCCCGGGTGTAGGCCGGGCACCCTTCAGTGCTAGAATCGGGGTGTAGGGCCCGGCACCACTTAGGTACATGACCAGGGTGTGAGGGGCCGGGCAGCTTCAGTGCCATGTCGGGTGAGGGGCCGGGCACCTCATCAGTACCATGACTCGGGGTGTGAGGCTGGCACCCCTTCTGTGCCATGAATCGGGTGTGAAAGCCGGGCACCCTCCAGCACCATGACCCAGGGTATGAGGGCCGGCACCCTTCAGTGCTATGACCCGGGGTGTGAGGGCCGGGCACTTTCAGTGACATGACCCGGGGTGAGGACCAACCCCTTCAATGATATGAACCTGATGGGGCTGGGCACACCTCCAGTGCCTTGACCTGGGGTGTGAGGGCCGGTTACTCATTCAGTGCAATGACCCGGGATGTGAGGGCCGGGCACCCCTTCAGCCCCATGACACTGGGGGGTGTGAGGGCTGGCACCTGTTTAGGGCCTATGACCAGGGGTGTGAGGGCTGGCACCTGCTAGGTCTATGACCATGTGAGGGCCTGGCACACCTTCAGTGCCATGGCCAGGGTGTGACGGCCGGGCACCGCTTCAGTGCCATGACCTGGGGTGTAGGGCTGGAACCCTTCAGTGACATGACCAGGGCGTCAGAACCGGCACCTTCAGTCAAGGAGCCGGGGTGTGAGGGCTGGCACCCTGCAGTGCTGTGAACTGGGGTGTTAGGCCGGGCACCCTTCATATGCCCCGGGGTGAGGGCTGGGCACCTTCAGCACCATGACCTGGGGGTGTGAGGGCCGGGTATGATTTCAGTGCCTTGAATCTGTGTGAGGGCCGGGCACCCCTCCAGCACCATGACCCGGGGTATGAGGGCCGGGCACCCTTTTCAGTACTATAACCTGGGGTGAGGGTCAACCCTTCAGTGACATGACCCGGGGTGTGAGGATCGGGAACCCTTCAATGACATGAACCTGGAGTGTGTGGGCCGGCACCCTTTCAGTGCACCGGTGCAGAGCTGGCTACCTTGAGTGCTATGACCTGGGTGTGAGGGCAGGGAGACCATTCAGCACCATGACCCGTGTGAGGTCCGAGCTCGATTTCAGTGCCAAGAATCGGGTGTGAGGTCCGGGCACCTCCAGCACCATGACCCAGGGGTGGGGCCGGGCCCCTTTCAGTGCCATGGCTAGTGTGAGGCCGGGCACCGCTTCAGTGCCATGATCTGGGGTGTGAGGGCCGGGCACCCCTTCAGTGACACTGAAAAGGGGGGTCAGGCCGGCCACACATTCATGCCATGACCTGGGTGTGAGGGCCGTCATCCTTCAGTGCCATGACCCGGGTGAGGGCCGGGCACCTCCAGCACCTGGCGGCCGGTGTGAGGGCCTGGCACCCTCCAGCACCATGGCCCGGGTTTGAGGGCCGGGCACCCCTTCAGTGTCATGACCCGGGTAAGAGGCCGGACACCCCTCCAGCACTGGGCGGCCTGGGGTGAAGGGCACCCTTTCAGTGCCATAAACGGGGTGTAGGGCCGGGCACCATTTAGGTACGTGACCAGGGGTGAGGGCCGGGCAAGCCTTCAGTGCATGTCCACGGGTGTGACTGAAACCCATCAGTACATGACCGGGTGTGAGGGCTGGCACCTTTCAAAGTGCCATGAATCGGGTGTAGAAAGCTACGCACCCCTCCAGCACCATGACCCGGGTATGAGGGGCCGCACCGTGCTATGACCTGGGGAGGGCTGCACCTTTCAGTGACATGACCCGGGGTAAGGACGGGAACCCCTTCAATGAAGCTATGAACCTGAGGGGCAGGGCACCCTTTCAGTGCCTTGATCCGGGTGAGGGCTGGCAACCCTTCAGCACCATGACCCGGGTGTGAGGTCCGGCTGATTTCAATGCAAAAATCGGGGTGAGGTCCGGGCACGATTTCAGTGCCATGATCTGGGGTGTGAGTGCCGGGCACCTCATCAGCACCATGACCTGTGGTGTAAGAGCGGAACCACTTCAACCCCATGACCTGGGTGTGAGGGCCGGGCACCCTTTAGGTCCATGACCCGGGGTGAATGCCGGGCACCCTATGACATGACCCGGGGTGTGAGGGCGGGCACCCTCCAGCACCATGACCCGGAGTGTGGCCGGGCACCCCTTCAGTGAAATGAATCGGGTGAGCGGACACCCCTTCAGTGAAATGAATCGGTGTGAGGCCGGGCACCCCTTCATCACCATGACCCAGAGCGTTAGGGCCGAACTGCTTCAACCCCATGACCCGGGGTGTAAGGGCCGGCACTCTTTAGTGACATGACCCGGGTGTGAGGGGGGGCACCCTTCAGTGCCAGAATGGGGTGGAAAGCGGGCACCCCTTTAGCACCATGACCTGGGTGTGAGGGCCAGGCACCCCTTCAGTGCCATGACCATGTGTGAGGGCGGGGAACTGCTTTAACCCCATGACCGGGTGTGAGGTCCGGGCACCCCTTAGGGTCCATGACCCGGTGGAGGGCTGTGCACCCTTCACACTGCGACCTGGGGTGGAGGGCCAGGCACCCCTTCAGTGTCATGAACGGGGTGAGGTCCGGCACCCTTCAGTGTAATGAAACGGGGTGTGAGGCCGGGCACCCCTTACAGTACGTGAACCGGGGTGAGAGGCCGGGCACCCCTTGCACATGACCGGGGTGGGGCCGGGCACCCTTTCAGTGCCATGAATCGGGGTGTGAGGGTCAGGCACCCCTTCAGTGAAATGAATCGGGTGTGAGGGCCGGGCACCCTTCAGCACTCAAGATCCGGGGTGTGAGGGACAGGCACCCCTTCAGTGCCATGGACACGGGGTGTGAGGGCCGGCACCCCTTTCAGCACCATGACCCGGGGTGGAGGGCCAGGCACCCTTCAGTGCCATTACCGGGTGTGAGTTCCGGGCACCTTCAGTGACATGACCTGGGGTGGAGGGCTGGCACCCCTTCAGTGACATGACCTGGGTGTGAGGGCCGGGCACCTCCAGCACAATGACCTGGGTGTGAGGGCTGGAACCGATTCAACTTCATGACCCTGTGGTGAGGGCTGGCACTTTCAGTGCCATGACCCGGGGTGTGGAGGCCGGGCACCCCTTCAGTGTCATGAACTGAGTGTAGAGGCTGGGCACCCTTTCAGTGCCATGAAACGGGGTGTGAGGGCCGGGCACTTACACAGCAAAACCGGTGTGTGAGGGCCGGGCATCCTTCACATGACCCGGGGTGAGGGCCAGGCACCCCTTCAATGAAATGAATCGAGGTGTGAGGCCTGGCACCCCTTCAGCACCATGACCCATAGTGCTAGGCGGGGCCTCGATTTCAGTGCCAAGAATCAGGGGTGAGGGCCGGGCACCCCATCAGCACCATGACCCGGGGTGTGATGGCCGGGAACTGCCAACCCCATAACCCGGGTGAGGGCCGGGAACCTGTCAGCCACCATGACCCGGGTGTGAGGGCCGGGCACCCTTTCAGTACCATGAACGGGATGTGATGGCCGGGCACCCCTACAGTGCTGCAAACCGGGGTGAGGGCGGGCACCCCTTCACATGACACGGGGTGTGAGGCTGCACCCTTCAGTGAAATGAATCGGTATGAGGGCCTGGCACCCTTCATCACCATGACCCAGAGTCTTAGGCCGGGCCTGGATTTCAGTGCCAAGAATCAGGGGTGTGAGGGTCGGGCACCCCTCCAGTGACATGATCTGGGGTGGAGGGTCAGGCACCCTTCAGTGTCATGAACCTGGGTGTGAGGGCTGGCACCCCTCAGTACCATGAAACGGGGTGTGAGTGCCGGGCACCATACAGTGCTTTGAACCAGGTGTGTGGGCGGCACCTTCACATGACCCTGGTGTGAGGGCCGGGTACCTTTCAGTGTCATGAACCTGGGTGTTAGGCCGGGCACCCCTTCACATGACCCGGGGTGTGAGGGTCAGGCACCCTCAGTGAAATGAATCGGGGTGAGGGCCGGCCACCCTTCAGCACCATGACCCAGAGTTAAGGGCCTGGATTTCAGTGCCAAGAATCAGGGGTGTGAGGGCCGGGCACCCTCCAGTGACATGACCTGGGGTGGAGGGGCTGCACCCCTTCAGTGCAGACCTGGGTGGTGGCCGGGCACCCCTTCAGTGTCATGAACTGGGGTGTGAGGCCGGGCACCCTTTCAGTGCCATGAAACCGGGGTGTGAGGGCCGGGCACCCCTACAGTGTTGGGAACCGGGGTTTGAGGGCCTGGCACCTTCACATGACCGGTGTGAGGGTCGGCACCCTTCAGTGAAATGAATCGGGTGTGAGGGCGGGCACCCCTTCAGCACCATGACCCAGAGTGTTAGGGCCGGGCCCGATTTCAGTACCAAGAATCAGGGTGTGAGGGTCGGGCACTCCAGAGACATGACCTGGGTGTGAGGGTCAGACCCTTCAGCGAAATGAATCGGGGGTGTGGAGGCCGGGCACCCTTCAGCACCATGATCCGGGTGTGAGGGACAGGCACCCTTCAGTGCCATGACCTGGGGTGTGAGGGCTGGCACCCTTCAGCACCATGACCCGGGGTGTGAGGGCGGCACCCCTTCAGTGCCATTCGGGGTGTGAGTTCCGGCACCCCTTCAGTGACATGACCTGGGGGTGAGGGCTGGCACCCCTTCAGCACCATGACCTGGGGGTGAGGGCCAGGCACCCCTTCAGTGCCATTACCAGGGAGGGGCTGGCACCCCTTCAGCACCAAGGACCGGGGTGTGAGGGCCAGCACCCCTTCAGTGACATTACCCGTGTGAGTTCCGCACCCTCCAGTGACATGACCTGGGTGTGAGGGCGGCACCCCTTCAGTGAAATGAATCGGGGTGAGGGCTGCACCCCTTCAGCACCCATGACCTGGGGTGTGAGGGCCAGGCACCCCTTCGGTGCTATTACCCGGGGTGTGAGTTCTGGGCACCCCTTCAGTGACATGACCTGGGGGTGAGGCTGGGCACCCTCTGAACGACGACCCGGGGTGTGAGGGCCAGGCACCTTCAGTGCCATTACCGGGGTGTGAGTTCCGGCACCCTTCAGTGACATAGACCTGGGTGTGAGAGGCTGGCACCTCCAGCACCATGACCTGGGGTGAGGGCCGGGAACTGATTCAACTTCATGACCTGTGGTGAGGCTGGGCACCCTTAGTGCCATGACCTGGGTGTGAGGCCGGGCACCCCTTCAGTGTCATGAACTGGTGTAAGGGCTGGGCACTTCAGTGCCATGAAACGGGGTGTGAGGGCGGCACCCCTACAGTACTGCAAACCGGTGTGTGAGAGGCCGGGCACCCTTCACATGACCCGGGGTGTGAGGGCCAGGCACCACTTCAATGAAATGAACCGAGGTGAGGCCTGGGCACCCCTTCAGCACCATGACCCATAGTGCTAGGCTGGCCTGATTTCAGCGCAGAATCAGTGTGAGGGCGGCACCCTATCAGCACCATGACCGGGGTGTGATGGCCGGGAACCGCTTCAACCCATGACCTGGGTGTGAGGGGCTGGGAACCGTCAGCCACCATGACCCGGGGTGAGGGCCGGGCACCCTTTCAGTGCTATGAAACGGGGTGTGATGGCTGGGCACCCTTCAGCACCATGACCCAGAGTCTTAGGCCGGGCCGATTTCAGTGCCAAGAACCAGGTGTGAGGTCGGGCACCCTCCAGTGACATGACCTGGGTGTGAGGGTCAGGCACCCTTCAGTGACATGAATCGGGGTGAGGGCTGGCACCCTCCAGCACCATGACCGGGGTGTGAGGGCTGGTACCGCTCAACCCCATGACCTGTGGTGTGAGGGCTGGTAACCCCTTTAGGTCCATGACCCGGGTGAGGGCCGTGCACCCCTTCAGTGCCATGACCCGGGTGTGAGGGCCTGCATCCTTCAGTGTCATGAACTGGGGTGGAGGGCTGGGAACCCTCAGTGCCATGAAACGGGTGGGAGGCCGGGCACCCTACAGTGCTGCAGAACCGTGGTGAGGGCCGGGCACCTCTTCACATGACCCGGGGTGGAGGGTCGGGCACCTTCAGTGAAATGAATCGGGTGTGAGGCCTGACACTCTTTCAGCACCATGACCCATAGTGGGGCCGGCCTGATTTCAGTGCCAAGAATCGGGCGTGAGGGCCGGGCACCCCATCAGCACCATGACCCGGGGTGTGCTGGAA
>NW_024733906.1:0-8935 GCF_018991925.1 Homarus americanus | reverse complement strand
CCTACAACCCGCGTCACGAAAAGGTGCCTGCCTCACACCCCGGCACATGGCACTGGCGGTGCCCACACAACCCGGGCCATGGTGCTGGAGGCTCGCCCTCACACCCCGGCCATGGTGCTGAGAGGTGCCCCGCCCTCACCACCCCGGCCATGGTGCTGAAGGCCCGCCTCCACCCGGGTCTTGGGGAAGGTCCCGCCTCACCCCGGGTCATGGCACTGAAGGAGTGACTGGCCCTCACACCCCGGGTTATGGCACTGAAAGGGTGCCCGGCCCCCACACACCCCGGGTCATGTCATTGAAAGGGTGCCTGGACCCACACCCCGGTGTCATGTCACTGAAAGGGTGCCCGGCCCTCAAACCCCGGGTCATAGCACTGAAGGGGTGCCCGGCCCTCATACCCTGGATCATGGTGCTGGAGGGGTGCCCGGCCCTCACACCCCGATTCATGGCACTGAAATCGAGCCCGGCTCTCACACCCCGGGTCATGGCACTGAAAAGGTGCCCGGCCCTCACACCCCGGGACATGGCACTGAAGCGGTGCCCGGCCGTCAAACCCTGGGCCATGATGCTGGAGGGGTGTCCGGCCCTGACACCCCGGGTCAAAACACTGAAGGGGTGCCCGGCCCTCACACCCCGGGCCATGGTGTTGGAGAGGTGTCCGGCTCTCACACCCTGGGCCATGGTGCTGGAGAGGTGCCCGGCCCTCACACCCCGGGCCATGGTGCTGATGGGGTGCCCCGCCCTCACACCCCGGGCCATGGTGCTGGAGGGGTGCCCGGCCCTCACACCCCGGGTCATGGCACTGTTGAGGTGCCTGGCCCTCACACCCCTGGTCATGTACCTAAAGTGGTGCCCGGCCCTACACCCAGATTCATGGTACTAAAAGGGTGCCCGGCCCTCACACCACGGGCCATGGTTCTGGAGGGGTGTCCAGCTAGGACACCCCGGTTCATGACACTGAAGGGGTGCCCGGCCCTCACACCCCGGGTCATGTGAAAGGGTGCCCGGCCCTCACACCACGGGCCATGGCACTGTTGAGGTGCCCGGCCCTCACACCCCTGGTCATGTACCTAAAGTGGTACCCGGCCCTACACCCCGATTCATGGTACTAAAAGGGTGCCCGGCCCTCACACAACGGGCCATGGTTCTGGAGCGGTGTCCGGCTAGGACACCCAGGTTCATGACACTGAAGTTGTGCCCGGCCCTCACACCCCGGTTCATGTGAAAGGGTGCCCGGCCCTCACACCACCAGGTCATGTGAATGGGTGCCCGGCCCTCACACCCCGGGTCATGTGAAGGGGTGCCCGGCCCTCACACCCCGGTTCACAGCACTGTAGGGTTGTCCGGCCTTCACACCCCATTTCATGTCACTGAAGAGGTGCCCGGCCCTCACACTCCGGGTCATGTCACTGAAGGGGTACCCGGCCCTCACATCCCGGGTCATGGCACTGATGAGGTGTCCGGCCGTCACACCCCTGGCCATGGCACTGAAGGTGTGCCCGGCCCTCACACCCGTGGACTTAGAGCTAAACGAGTGCCCGGCCCTCACACCCCTGGTCATAGACCTAAACGAGTGCCCGGCCCTCACACCCCGGGTCATGGGGCTGAAGGGGTGCCCGGGCCTCACACCCCGGGTCATGGCACTGAAGGAGTGACCGGCCCTCACAGTCCGGGTCATAGCACTGAAAGGGTATCCGGCCCACACACCCCGGGTCATGTCATTGAAGGGGTGCCCGGCCCTCACACCCCGGGTCATGTCACTGAACGGGTGCCCGGCCCTCACACCCCGGGTCATAGCACTGAAGGGGTGCTCGGCCCTCCTACCCCAGGACATGGTGCTGAAGCGGTGCCCGGCCCTCACAACCCGATTCATGGCATTGAAGGGGTGCCCGGCCCTCACACCCCGGGTCATGTGAAGGGGTGCCCGGCCCTCACACCCCGGTTCACAGCACTGTAGGGTTGCCCGGCCTTCACACCCCATTTCATGGCACTGAAGGTGTGCCCGGCCCTCACACCCCTGGTTATAGACCTAAACTGGTGCCCGGCCCTCACACCCCTGGTTTTAGACCTAAACTGGTGCCCGGCCCTCACACCCCGGGTCATGGCACTGAAAGGGCACCCGGCAAACACACACCTGGCCATGCACTGAAGGTGTGCCTGACCCTCACCCCGGGTCATGGCACTGATGAGGTGCCTGCCTCACACCCTGGTCATGTATCTAAAGTGGTGCCCGCCCCACACCCTGGTCATGTGAAGGTGCCCGGCCCTCACACCCCTGGGTCATGTCACTGAAGGTGCCTGGCCCTCACACTCTTGGTCATGTCACTGAAGGGGTGCCCGGCCCTCACAGCCCGGGTCATGGCACTGTTGAGGTGCCCGGCCCTCACACCCCTGGTCATGTACCTAAAGTGGTGCCCGGCCCTACACCCAGATTCATGGTACTAAAAGGGTGCCCGGCCCTCACCACGGGCCATGGTTCTGGAGGGGTGTCCGGCCAGGACACCCCGGTTCATGACACTGAAGGGGTGCCCGGCCCTCACACCACGGGCCATGGTTCTGGAGGGGTGTCCGGCCAGGACACCCCGGTTCATGACACTGAAGGGGTGCCCGGCCCTCACACCCCGGGCCATGGTGCTGGAGGGATGCCCAGCCCTCACATACCGGGTCATGGAGCTGAAGGGGTGCCCGGACATCACACCCTGGGTCATTTCACTGAAGGGGTGCACGACCCTCACACCCCGGGTCATGGACCTAAAAGGGTGCCCGGCCGTCACACCCGGGGTTATGGCACTGAAGCGGTGCCCTGCCGTCACACCCCTGGCCATGGCACTGAAGGTGTGCCCGGCCCTCACACCCCTGGAAGCTGTAGACCTAGAATGGTGCCTGGCCCCTCACACCCGGGTCATGGCACTGAAAGGGTACCTGGAAACACACCCCGGGTCATGGTGCTGAAGGTTGCCCGGCCCTCACACCCCGGGGTCATGGCACTGAAGGAGCCACCAGGCCCTCACACCCCGGGTCATGTCTTTGAAGGTGCCCGGCCCTCACACCCCGGGTCATGTCAGTGAAAGGGTGCCCGGCCCTCACACCCCGGGTCATAGCACTGAAGGGATGCCCAGCCCTCATACCGCGGGTCATGGTGCTGGAGGGATGCCCGGCCCTCACACCCCGATTCATGGAACTAAAATTGAGCCCGGCCCTCACACCCCGTTTCATGGCACTAAAGGGGTGCCCTGCCCTTACGCCCCGGGTCATGTCACTGAAGGGGTTCCCGGCCCTCACACCCCAGGTAATGGCACTGTAGCGGTGCCCGGCCGTCACACCCCTGGACATGGCACTGAAGGTGTGCCCGGCCCTCACACCCCTTGTCATAGACCTAAACGGGTGCCCGGCCATCACACCCCGGGTCATAGCACTGAAGGGGTGCTCGGCCCTCATACCCCAGGTCATGGTGCTGGAGGGATGCCCGGCCCTCACACCCCGATTCATGGCACTGAAATCGAGGCGGGCCCTCACACCCCAGGTCATGGTACTGAAGGGGTGCCCGGCCCTCACACCCTGGGTCATGTGAAGGGGTGCGCGGCCCTCACACCCCGGGTCATGTGAAGGGGTGCGCGGCCCTCACACCCCGGTTCACAGCACTGTAGGATTGCCCGGCCTACACACCCCATTTCATGGCACTGAAATAGTGCCCGGACTTCACACCCCGGGTCATGGCACTGAAGGGGTGCCCGGCCGTCACACCCCTAGCCATGGCACTGAAGGTGTGCCCGGCCCTCACACCCCTGGTTAAAGGCCTAAACGGGTGCCGGGCCCTCACACCCCGGGTCATAGCACTGAAAGGGTACCCGGCAAACACACCCCTGGCCATGGCACTGAAGCTGTGCCCGGCCCTCACACCCCGGGTCATGGCACTGATGAGGTGCCCGGCCCTCACACCCATGGTCATGTACCTAAAGTGGTGCCCGGCCCTACACCCCGGATCATGTGAAGGGGTGCCCGGCCCTCACACCCCGGGTCATATCACTGAAGGGGTGCCCGGCCGTCATCACCCCTGGCCATGGCACTGAAGGTGTGCCCGGCCCTCACACCCCTGGTTATAGACCTAAACGAGTGCCCGGCCCTCACACCTCGGGTCATGGCACTGAAAGGGTACCCGGCAAACACACCCTTGGCCTTGGCCATGGCACTGTAGGGGTGCCAGGCCCTCACACTCCTGGTCATGTCACTGAATGGGTGCCCGGCCCTCACACCCCGGGTCATGGCACTGATGAGGTGCCCGGCCCTCACACCCCTGGTCATGTACCTAAAGTGGTGCCCGGCCCTACACCCTGATTCATGGTACTGAAAGGGTGCCCGGCCCTCACACCACGGGCCATGGTTCTGGAGGGGTATCCGGCCAGGACACCCCGGTACATGACACTGAAGGGGTGCCCGGCCCTCACACCACGGGCCATGGTGTTGGAGGGGTGCCCGGCCCTCACACCCCGGGCCATGGTGCTGGAGGGATGCCCAGCCCTCACATACCGGGTCATGGAGCTGAAGGGGTGCCCGGACATCACACCCCGGGTCATGTCACTGAAGGGGTGCACGGCCTTCACACCCCGGGTCATGGACCTAAAAGGGTGCCCGGCCCTCACACCCCAGGTCATTGAGTTGAATCGGTTCCCGGCCCTCACACCCCAGGTTATGGCACTGAAGCGGTGCCCGGCCGTCACACCCCTGGACATGGCACTGAAGGTGTGCCCGGCCCTCACATCCCTGGTTATAGACCTAAACGGGTGCCCGGCCCTCACACCCCGGGTCATGGCACTGAAAGGGTACCCGGCAAACACACCCCGGGTCATGGTGCTGAAGGTGCCCAGCCCTCACACCTGGTCATGGCACTGAAGGAGTCACCGGCCTCACACCTGGGTCATGGCACTGGAAAGGGTGCCCGCCCACACACTTGGTCATGTCTTGAAGGTGCCTGGCCCTCACACCTCGGGTCATGTCAGTGAGAAAGGGGTGCCCGGCCCTCACACCGGGTTATAGCACTGAAGGGGTGCCCCGCCTCATACCCCCTGGTCATGGTGCTGGAGGGATGCCCGGCCTCACACCCCTGATTCATGGAACTAAAAACGAGCCCGCCCTCACACCCCTGTCATGGCACTGAAGGGGTGCCCTGCCCTTACGCCCCGGGTCATGTCACTGAAGGGGTTCCCGGCCCTCACACCCCAGGTCATGGCACTGAAGCGGTGCCCGGCCGTCACACCCCTGGACATGCCACTGAAGGTGTGCCCGGCCCTCACACCCCTTGTCATAGACCTAAACGGGTGCCCCGCCATCACACCCCGGGTCATGGGGCTGAAGGGGTGCCCGGCCCTCACACGCCGGGTCATGGCACTGAAGGAGTGACTTGCCCTCACACCCCGGTTCATGGCACTGAAGGGGTGCCCGGCCCTCACACTCATGGTCATGTCACTGAAGGGGTGCCCGGCCCTCACAGCCCGGGTCATGGCACTGATGAGGTGCCCGGCCCTCACACCCCTGGTCATGTACCTAAAGTGGTGCCCGGCCCTACACCCCGATTCGTGGTACTGAAAGGGTGCCCGGCCCTCACACCACGGGCCATGGTTCTGGAGGGGTGTCCGGCGAGGGCACCCCGAGTCATGACACTGAAAGGGTGCCCGGCCCTCACAACCCGGGCCATGGTGCTGCCGGAGGGTGCCCGGCCTCACCCGGGCCAGCCGCCAGTGCTGGAGAGGATGCCAGCCCTCACATACCGGGTAATGGAGCTGAAGGGTGCCGGACATCACCCTCCGGGTCATGTCACTGAAGAGTGCACGGCCCTCACACCCGGGTCATGGACCTAAACGCCCGGCCACACCCCCATTTTTATGGCACTGGTGCCCGGCCAACACACCCCGGGTCATGGTGCTGAAGGGGTGCCCGGCCCACACACCCCGGTTCATGGCACTAAAGGAGTCACCGGCCTGGGTCATGTCTTGAAGGTGCCCGCCTCACCACCCGGTTCATGTCAGTAAAGGGTGCCTGACCACACCCCGGGTGAGTCCAAGGGTGCCCGCCCTCATACCCCGGGTCATGAGGATGCCTGGCCCTCACACCCCCTGATTCATGGAACTAAAATCGATCCCCGCCACCCTGTTTCATGGCACTAAGGGGTGCCTGCCCCACGCCCGGGTCATATCACTGAAGGGGTTCCCTGGCCTCACACCCCAGGTCATGGCACTGGTGCCCGGCCGTCACACCCCTGGACATGGCACTGGCCCACACCTTGTCATAGACCTAAACGGGTGCCCGGCCATCACACCCCGGGTCATAGCACTGAAGGGGTGCTCGGCCTCATACCCCAGGTCATGGTGCTGGAGGGATGCCTGGCCCTCACACCCCGATTCATGGCACTGGAGTGGGCCTCACACCCCAGGTCATGGTACTGAAGGGGTGCCCGGCCCTCACACCCCTGTCAAGGAAGTGCGCGGCCCTCACACCTGTCATGTGAAGGTGCGCGGCCCCACACCCCGGTTCACAGCACTGTAGGGTTGCCTGCCTCACACCCATTTCATGGCACTGAAATAGTGCCCGGACTTCACACCCCGGTCATGTCACTGAAGGTGCCGGCTTGCCAGGCCCTACACCCCGGGTCATGGCACTGAAGGAATGCCCAGCCCTCACACCACGGGTCATGGAGTTGAAGTGTCCCTGGCCCTACACCCCAGGTCATGGTGCTGAGGGGTGCCTGCCCTCACACCCTGGGTCATGTCACTGAAAGGGTGCCGGCCCTCACACCCGTTTCATCACACTGAAAGGGTGCCCGACTCACACCCCGTTTATGACACTGAAGGTGCCCGGCCCTCACACCCCAGGTCATGTCACTGAAGGTGCACGGCCTCACACCCGGGTCATGTATTGAAGGTTCCTGGCCCTCACACCCCGGTTTGCTGAAGGGTGCCCGGCCTTCACCACCCCTATTCATGGCACTGAAAGGTGCCCCCCACACCCCGGTCATGTCACTGAGGATGTCCGGCCCTACACCGGGTCATGGGAAGCGGTTCCGGCCCTAACACTCTGGGTCATGGTATGAAGAGTGCCCGGCCCCTACCCCTGATTCATTTCACTGAAGCGTCCGCCCTCACACCCCCGATTCATTTCACTGAAGGTGCCCGGCCCCACACCGGGTCATGGTGCTAGAGGGGTGCCCGCCTCACACCCCGGGTCATGTCACGAAGGGTGCCGGACCTCACACCCGGGTCATGTCACTAAAGTACGGCCCTCACACCCCGGGTCATGGACCTAAGGGGTGCCTCACACCCCGGGTCATGGGGTTGAAGTGTCCTGGCTTCACACCACAGGTCATGGTGCTGATGGTGCCGACCCTCACACCCCGAACTCGTGGCACTGAAATCGTGCCAGGCCTCACACCCAGATTCATGGCACTGAAACTGAGCCTGCACTGACACCCAGGTTCATGGTGCTGAAGGGGTGCCTGACCCTCACACCCCTGATTCATGGCGCTGGAGGTGCCGGACCCTGACACCCTGGGTCATGTGAAGCAGGCCTCACACCCTGGTCATGTCACTGAGGGTGCCCGGCCTCACACCCCAGGTCATGTCACTGAAGGGTGCCTGGCCTCACATCCTGGTCATGCAACAAAGGTGCCTGGCCTCACACCTGGGTCATGGTGCTGAAGGGTGCCCGGCTAACCCCTGATCCATGGCACTGAGGTGCCTGCCCTCACACCCCGTTTCATGACATTGAAGGTGCCTGGCCCTCACACCCCGGTTCATGGCACTTAAAGGGTGCACGGCCTCACACCCGGGCACCCGGGGTGCCTCCCGGCCTCACACCACGGATTATAGGTTGAAGTGGTTCCTGCCCTCACACCCGAGTCATGGTGCTGGGGGGTGCCCGCCCTCACACCCCGGGTCATGGCACTGAAGGGGTGCCTGGCCCTCACACCCCTGGCCGCAGAAGGGGTGCACGGCTTTCACACCTGACTTGGCACTGAAGGGGTGCCTGGCCCTCACACCCTGGGTCATGGTGCCTGAGAGGGTGCCGACCCTCACATCCCGGGTCATGGGTTAAGCGGTTCCCCGGCCATCACACCCCGGTTATGGTGCTAAGGGGTGCCCGACCTCACACCAGTGGTCATGTGAAGGAGTGCTCGCCCAACACCCTGTTTCTGCAGCACTGTAGAGGTGCACGGCCTCACACCCCGTTTCATGGCACTGAAGGTGCCTGCCCTCACCCGGGTCATGGGGTTGAAACGGTTCCTGGCCCTCACACCCCGGGTTAGTGGTGCTGATGGGGTGCCCGGCCCCCACCCCGATCCTGGCACTGAAAACGAGCCCGCCCCCAACACTCTGGATCATGGTGCTGAAGGGTGCCCGGCCTCACACCCCTGGCCGTGTGCCCGAACTCACACCCCGGGTCATGGTGCTGGAGGTGTGCCCGAACCTCACTCCCCGGGTCATGTCACTGAAGGGGTGCCCAGCTCTCACACTCCTGGTCATGGCACTGGGGGTGCCTGGCCTCACACCCCGGATCATGGCACTGAAGGGGCGCCCGCCCCACACCCGGTTCACAGCACTGTAGGGTGCCCTGGCTCACACACCGATTCATGGCACTGGGGGTGCCTGACCCTCACACCCCGGGTCATGTGAAGGGTGCCCGGCCCTCACACCCCGGTTCGCAGCACTGTAGTGGTGCCCGGCCCTCACACCCCATTTCATCGCACTCAATGGTGCCTGGCCTTCACACCCCTGTTTCATCGCACTGAATGGGTGCCCAGCTCTCAACCCCGGTCATGGCACTGAAAGGGTGCACGGCCCTCACATCCTGGAATGGACCTAGGTGCCTGGCCCTCACACCACGGGTCATGGGGGCTGAAGCTCCCGGCCCTCACACCCCGGTTCATGGTGCTGAGGTGCCCGGC
>NW_024733905.1:0-1066 GCF_018991925.1 Homarus americanus | reverse complement strand
CACGTTCGTTGTATGTCTGTGTTTGTTTACATTATTTTTAAGGCGCCACATCATCACATGGGGGGTGCTGGTAGAGTGGTACCGCTCTTTCCTTGCAAGCATGATGTCACGGGTTCGATTCCCGGGCGGCGGTAGTTGTTTAGTCACTCTTCCTAGTCCCCTGGTCCCAGCAAAGTAGGTACCTGCTGCAAATCGAAAGTTGCGAATTCGTATTCAGGGACAAGTTGTTGGAGCTTCAATAGCTTCCAACAATCTGTTAATTCAACAGATATTTTATGTAAAATATATAGAATCTCATAAATTATACAGAAAATGTTTGGCAACAATATAACCAGTGAATTTTCTGTAAATTTTACAAGATTTTTTTAACAGTGTAATCTCGAGAAATCCTCGCTGTGGTGGGAAGGTCCACCATGACTCCCTCACGGATTTATGGCCCAAGTTTATGATATTTAATGGGAAGTATACTAAGATTTATACCACAATTGAGTCTCGACCTATGCCGACTGTTCCGCCTCATTAAATTGGAATCGGTACGGTACATATAATAAAACCTTACATGTAATGGTTTGGATAATGAGATTCAGCTGCAAATTAAGATGTCTTGAATAAAGACGAAAGCTAAGGTGCTCCATGGTTCCCATTTTCTGTTTTATCTATATACATATATATATATATATATATATATATATATATATATATATATATATATATATATATATATATATATATATATATATATATATATATATATATATATATATATATATATATATATAAATCACTGTAGGTGCGCATGATCTAGGTATATGCTGATAACCACAAGGAAAGAAGAAACACGAAGTTCCCAGCCGGGTAATTCACATCTTCAGGGGTGAGTACAGACTAGCTAGTCTGTACTCACCTGAAATGTGAATACAACAGAAAACGTGTTTTCTTCTTTCATGATTATCAATATATATATATATATATTCAGAAATTTCAGAGTATTTCAAACCGGCGCAATTGGCGATACTGAGCTTTCAAGGTCGTTGGAGGAAGAGTGCTCCTGCACATAGCGAGGTTG
>NW_024733904.1:0-9122 GCF_018991925.1 Homarus americanus | reverse complement strand
TTGGGTAATTGTAACAATACTGTGGGAGGGAGTGGGGTGGGAGTAGGGTGGGTGGTGGGAGGAGTGGTGGTGGGGTGGGTGTGGGGAGGAGTGGGTTGGGTATGGGTGGGTGAGGAGGAGTGGAGTAGATATGGGAGGGTGAGTGTGGAGAGAGAGGGTGAGAGGTGGAGGGGTAGGGTGAAAAGGGAGAGGAGGAAAACTGGGGAGAGGGAGGGAAGGGAGTGGAGGAGAGGAAAAGCTTGTAGACGACAACGACAACAACAACAACAACAACAACAACAACGACAAAAACAACAACAACAACAACAACAACGACAACTACGACAATAATAATAAAACCAATCAACTCAATAACAACAATAATAACAAACAATAAACAATAACAATCCTAAAATGAATACAATAACACGAACAAGAACAAACAAATTAATATTGAAATTCCAAAAAATGGGACCAAAGTGACTCTGAGACTCTACCTAACCTAACCTAACCTAACCTAACCTAACCTAACCTAACCCTAACTAACTTGAATACTTCTGAATAAAAATCCCAGAGTCTGTAGAATTTACCAACAAGGAAAAATCTATTAAAAAAAGGTAACTTAAAATTATGGAAACAGTGAAGTCTCTCTCTCTCTCTCTCTCTCTCTCTCTCTCTCTCTCTCTCTCTCTCTCTCTCCTCCAGGTGGTGTTGACGGCCTCACCCCACACCTCACCATCGCTCCATTCACAAGGGATGAAATATTGGCCCTTGTATATAAACACTAGTGACTGTCGCACCTTTAGCTAGGGATATATATTGGAGTGTTTGAGCCATTAACTCCAGGCTTCTTAGAGACGGGTCGCATTGTGGCGTTTATGGAGGGGGATGGGGGAAGGAGGGAGGAAAGAGGAGGAGGAGGGAGGAAGATGGGAGAGAGAGGAGGAGGAAGAGGAGGAGGAGAGAGGAGGAGGAGGAGGAGAGGAGGAGGGAGGAGAGAGGGAGGAGGGGGAGGAGGGGAGGAGAGGAGGAGGAGGAGGAGGAGGAGAGGAGAGGGAGGAGGGAGGAGGAGGGGGAAGGGAGGAGAGAGGGAGGAGGGAAGAGGGAAGAGGAAGAGGGAGGGAGGGGAGAAGGGGAGGGGAGGGAGGAGAGAAGGGGAAGAGTGTGTGTCTCAGATCCCCACAATACATCGACAGGTTGGAAAAATCTCTTAACTTTATCGACTATATTTTGTCTCTCCCATTATCTCTCACTGTCTCTCACACACTCTCTCTCTATCTCTTTATCTCACAATCGCAGTCTCCTCTCTGTCTCTTTATCTCTCTCTCTCTCTCTCACACACACACACACACACACACACCTGGGTCACCCCTACCACCATTCCCCCCAGCCACTACCACCTCTACCTTATCTTCCTCTACAACTATCACCACTACCACAGTCCCCGATACTAAGGCCCCAATCTAACATAACCTATCATGACTGGGGCCCATTAGGGATTAGGGTCCAGTCCTAGTGATTAGGTTAGGTTAGCATGGGGCCCATTTGGTCTGGGGCCCATTTTGGTCTGGGGCCCATTTGGTCTGGGGCCCACTTAATCAGCTGAATCAATAAGCTCCTCCCATCACCCCCTCCCCTCACCCCTCCCTCACCTCCCTCCCCAACACCACCCATCTTGTACTCATGCTTCCCTCCTTCCCTCTCTCATCTCCTCTCCTTTCCTTCTCCTCCCCTTCCTTCCTTCTCACCTCTCACCCCATTACCCATTTATCACATTCCTTATCTCTACATTTCCCTCTTCCTCCTTCCTTCCCCCTCTAGCTTCCTTCCCTTCCCACGTTTTCTTCTCCCTCCCCTTCCCCCTTTCAACCCCTCCCCTCCTCTCCCATCTCCCTAAACATCATATCTTTCTTCCTCCTCTCTGCCCCTTTTCTGGTATCTGTCTCTTCCTCCCCCCTTCCTCCCCCCTTCCTTCCCCCCTTCTTCTACCACCTCCCCCCCGACACCTGGGCAGGTCGTATAAATCATGAAACTGTGGTTGATTGTGTGTGTGTGTGTGTGTGTGGAGTCATATCTCACTAACGTCACACACACACACACACACACAACACACACACCTGTAGTGACTAATTAGCCCCATTATCTCACTAAATTACGTCGCTGTGTACTTTCAATGTTAATATGATCTTCCATTATACAGAAGTACGTGCTTAGTGTACGTGTTTGTGTACATGTTTTGTATACGTGTTTAGTGTACGTGTTTTGTGGATGTGTTTTGTGTACATTTTGTGTACGTGTTTTGTGTACGAAGTTTGTGTACGTGTTTAGTGTACGTGCTTAGTGTACGTGTTTAGTGTACGTGTTTTATGTACGTGTTTAGTGTATGTGTTTTGTGTACGTGTCTCATTATACAGCAATAACACTTGTAAACCAACTTCTCTCTCTCTCTCTCTCTCTCTTCTCTCTCTCTCTCTCTCTCTCAATGCACATATGACCTCATTGCCCTCAACTTCTCAGTGAATCAATCCATCATCCATTGTCCACATTCACCATCAACTCCACTCCCTCACTACGTCATCCATTGCCTCATCCAGTCCATCATACACTCATCCAGTCCCTCACATCTCATCCAGTCCCTCACACATCTCATCCAGTCCCTCACACCCCATCCAGTCCTCACATCTCATTCAGTCCTCACACACCCCATCCAGTCCCTCCACCTCATCCAGTCCCTCCACCTCCTCCAGTCCTCACACCTCCTCCAGTCCCTCACACATCTCATCCAGTCCCTCACACACCTCATCCAGTCCCTCCACACCTCATCCAGTCCTCACACATCTCATTCAGTCCCCTCACACACCTCATCCAGTCCTCACACACCTCATCCAGTCTCCATCTATCCAGTCCCTCACACACCTCATCCAGTCCCTCACACACCTCATCCAGTCCCTCACACATCTCATCCAGTCCCCACACCTCATCCAGTCCCTCACATCTCATCCAGTCCCTCACACACCTCATCCAGTCCCACACACACCTCATCCAGTCCCTCACACATCTCATCCACTGCCTCATCCACTCACACACCCCATCCACTGCACACACACACACACAACACACAACAGAACAATTTCCATTAATTTAAAACATCAGCTCAAACTTAAAACACGAAAAACACAATGGGGAAAAAGGAAAGGAAAAAGGAAGAGGAAAAAAAGTCAAAAGGAAAAAAAGTCAAAAAGGGAAAAAAAAAAGGAAAAAAAAATTAAAAAGGGAAAAAAGTCAAAAGGAAAAAAAAAAAGGAAAAAATTAAAAAAGGGAAAAATAGAAAGATCTTCACTACTCTAAAAGCTATTAAAACGGTGGCGCGGGTCGGACACAGTACACCAATAATACCCGTTCATGTAATAATGCTCAGGGTAATATTGAGGCTTATCTCTGTGTTTGTGGTAGGTACCTCTAGGTTGGCATCTGCTACCATACTACCATGCCACCGCTTCTATGACCACACATTACTATACTCACTACCACTCTGCCTCTGTTACCATACATTACCACACTACCATACATTACATACTCACTACCACTCTGCCTCTGTTACCATACATTACCACACTACCATACATTACTATACTCACTACCACTCTGCCTGTTACCATACATTACCACACTACCATACATTACTATACTCACTACCACTCTGCCGCTGTTACCATACATTACCACCACCATACATTACTATACTCACTACCCTCTGCCTCTGTTACCATACATTACCACACTACCACACATTACTATACTCACTACTCTGCCTCTGTTACCATACATTACCACACTACCACACATTACTACTCTCACTACTACCACTCTGCCCTGTTACCATACATTACCCACACTATACATTACTATACTCACTACCCTCTGCCTCTGTTACCATACATTACCACACTACCATACATTACTATACTCACACTACCACTCTGCCTCTGTTACCATACATTACCACACTACCACACATTACTATACTACCCTTCTGCCTCTGTTACCATACATTACACTACCACATTACTTACTCACTACACTCTGCCCCTTTACATACATTACCCACCTACCATACATTACTATACTCACTACCACTCTGCCTCTGTTACCATACATTACCACACTACCACACATTACTATACTCACTACCACTTTGCCTCTGTTACCATACATTACCACACTACCATACATTATCATACTCACTACCAGGACGCCTCCCTACCAGCCTACCGCCACCATTTTTTTCCCCCTCACTTTAATCAACCACATTGTGTGAGTCGACCACCACACTCTCTCTCTCTCTCTCTCCTCTCAGCTAGAGTCAGGTGTTCTCCAGCTAGGTAGTGTCTCAACTAGGTCGTGTCTCAGCTAGGTAGTGTCAACTGGTCGTGTCTCAACTAGGTCGTGTCTCAGCTAGGTCGTGTCTCAGCTAGGTCGTGTCTCAGCTAGGTAGTGTCTCAACTAGTCGTGTCTCAGCTAGCCCGTGTCACAGCTTGGGTAGTGTCTCAATTAGGTCGTGTCTCAGCTAAGCCGTGTCTCAGTTACGCCGTGTCTCAGCTAGGCCGTGTTTCAGTTAGGTCATGTCTCAGCTAGGCCGTGTCTCAGCTTAGCCGTGTCTCAGCTTGGCCGTGTCTCAGCTAGGCCGTCTCCAGCTACTGTCTCAGCTACTCCTTGTCTCAGGTAAGCTAGGTCTCGGTTTCACAGTACTAGAACTACACCAAGCCTGAGTGCCGGGAGACCAGTAGGGAGACCAGCAGGGAGACAACAGGAAGACCAGCAGGGAGACCAGTAGGAGACCGGGAGGCAGCAGGAGACCAGGAGGCGGCAGGGAGAGCAGCAGGGGACCAGCAGGAGACCAGAAGGGAGAGGCAGGAGAGCAGCAGGGAGACCAGCAGGAGACCAGACGGAGGCGGCAGGAGGCAGCAGGGAGACCAGAGGCGGCAGTGCTATCAGCGTCATGACTCCTGGTGAATCTTATCACATACATTAATGTCCCGGTCCAGCCTAGTATCTGGGCCGTCACGGAGGCTTTGGGACAGTGGACCGCTGGGACACACCGCCAGTCGTCGCTGCCCTGGGACACATTGTTCCTTTGTTACCCTGTAGGTTCAATTCGCCTGGGGAGAGATTGTGTGTGTTAACCATGATACTGGGGCTGAGGGAGAGGGGTGTGGCTGTGGTGTGGCGCTGAGAGGGGGTGGCTGTGTGTGGAGCTAGGGAGAGGTGTGGCTGTGGTGTGGCTGAGAGGGTGGTTGTGTGTGGAGCTAGGAAAGGGGGGTGGCTGTGTGTGGGAGCTAGGGGAGTGTGCTGTGGTGTGGCGCTGAGAGGGTGGCTGTGTGTGGGGCTAGGGGAGGGTGTGGCTATGGTTGGAGCTAGGGTAGAGGGGTGGCTGTGGTGGTGTGGAGCTAGGGGAGGGTGGCTGTGGTATGGCGCTGGGGGGTGGCTGTGGTGTGGAGCTAGGGAGGTGGCTGTGGTGTGCGTGAGAGGGGGTGGCTGTGTGTGGGCTAGGGGGTGTGTGTGGTGTGGCGCTGAGAGGGGTGGTTGTGTGTGGAGCTAGGAGAGTGTGGCTGTGGTGTGGAGCTAGAGGGTGGCTGTGGTGTGGAGCTGGGGAGGGGTGGCGTGTGTGGTAGCTGAAGGGGGGGGTGGCTGTGGTGTGGGCTGGGGAGGGTGGCTATGGGTGGAGCTAGGGAGGGGTGGCTATGGTGTGGAGCTAGGGAGGGGGTGGCTGTGTGTGGAGCTAGGGGAGGGTGGCTATGGTGTGGAGCTAGGGGAGGGGTGGCTGTGTGTGGAGCTGGGGAGGGTGTGGTATGGTGCTGAAGGTGGCTGTGGTGTGGAGCTAGGGAGGGTGGCTGTGGTGTGGGCTGGGAGGGTGGCTGTGGTGCTGAGGAGGTGGCTGTGGTGTGGAGCTAGGGGGAGGGGTGGCTGTGGTGTGGAGCTAGGGGAGGGGGTGGTGGTGGTGGTAGTGATGTAAATGAGGCAGAACAATTGTACTACTATTATTATTATTTTTATTTTTATTATTATTATCATTATTATTTCATTCCAAAATATATTATCTTTATCAGCAAACCCCATCAACACCGTCCCTGACTGACTGCCTGATGGAATAACTCTCCACCCTGGCCCGCTCATACCACTGACCTTCCACCGCACGCAACAACACCAGTTTCTACCTACAATAAATGTTTGTAATATATAAGTTTTTTCTCTTTCATTCTTCCCAAAATATACATTAATTTAACCAAAAATCAACTATTTTGATACACATTCATACTTTCAGGTATACACAACTCAGTTAAATCGTTTACCGGTTGCATAAATTGTATAGCAATCAGCGTTGCCTCATGTCATGATAATGATTATTTTTTACCAGCGTTTATTTCAACTGTATTTATTTGACAGAGAGTTAACTCTATTGGGAGTTAATTTTAGTAGGAAGTAAATTATGGAAGGAGTGAATTTAACCCATTCACTACTGGGCGCCATTTGATTACTTTATTTGGTTAAAGCGACGATTTTGTTCAGGGTCAATAATAATGGGCCAAATATTTAACTGAGGGTAAACTTGAAGAATTAAATAAAGGTTAAATTTTTATAAACGTGGTCTTCTTGAGGGTGTGTGGGTGGCGTGGAGTGGGTTGGATTGGAGTATTGGTGTGGTTGGCGTGGTGGGTGTGGTAGTGTTTTGTTGTATTGGTGGTGGGTGGGTGGTGGGTGAACTGTGTGGGTGGTGGGTGGGTGGTGGGTGGTGTGTGGGTGGTGTGTGGGTGGTGTGGGTGGGTGGTTGGCGTGGGTGGGTGTGGGTGGTGTGTGGTGGGTGTTGTGTGGTGTGGTGGGTGGGTGGGTGGTGTGTGGGTGTGGGTGGGTGGGTGGGTGGCGTGGGTGGGTGGGTGGTGGCGTGAAGCGTGGGTGGGTGGTGGGTGGTGGGTGGCGTGGGTGGTGTGTGGGTGGTGTGGGTGGGTGGTGTGTGGGTGGGTGGTGTGTGGGTGGGTGTGTGGGTGGGGTGGGTGGTGTGTGTGGGTGGCGTGGGTTGGTGGGTGGTTTGTGGGTGGCGTGGGTGGGTGGTGTGTGGGTGGCGTGGGTGGGTGGGTGGGGGTGGGTGGGTGGTGGGTGGGTGGTGGTGTGTGGGTGGCAGTGGGTGGGTGGTGGGGTGTGGTGTGTGGGTGGGTGGTGGGTGGGTGGGTGGGTGGGTGGTGGGTGGGTGGGTGGGTGGGTGGTGTGTGGTGGCGTGGGGTGGTGTGTGGGTGTGTGGGTGGTGTGTGTGGGTGGGCGTGTGGGTGGTGGGTAGATTGGTGTGTGGGTGGGTGGGTGGTGTGTGGTGGCGTGGGTGTGGGTGGGTGGTGTGGGTGGCGTGGGTGGTGGGTGGGTGGTGTGTGGGTGGCGTGGGTGGTGGTGTGTGGGTGGCGTGGGTGGGTGGTGTGTGGGTGGTGGTGGGTGGGTGGTGGGTGGTGGTGTGTGGGTGGGTGTTGGTGGGTGGGTGGGTGGTGGTGGGTGGTGTGTGGGTGGCGTGGGTGGGTGGGTGGGTGGTGTGGTGGGTGGGTGGTGTGGTCTGGTGGGTGGTGTGTGGGGTGGCGTGGGTGGGGAGGGTGGGTGTGTGGTTTGGTACGTTGCTCATCCTGCCATGACACCTGACACCTGGATTATAAGTCATGTCATACCTGGGTTTGGGTTCCTGAAGTGGATTATATGAACCTAAGCGGGTGACTGTGACCTGTAGGGGTGGTCTGGTGGATGACTCACCCATTCTCGTCCTCTCTCTCTCTCTCTCTCTTCTTGGCTTCTTCTTCTCTTCTCTTTTCTCTCCTCCTTCACTTTTCACTCTGCATCTCCTTCCCTCCTCTCTCCCTCACTCCCCTCATATCTCCCATCTTTACTTTCCCTTGTCTACTATCTCTACTTCCCTAACTCTCTCCATTCCCTCCCTCACCCTTACCTCCCCTTAAGGGTTTAGGGCCTGTGGTCGGTGTGGATCAGTTTTTACAAATTTATGGTTGTTGTTCGTTTTTTTTTATTCTGGCTGGAGAGGAGAATAGATTCAGTCTATTATCACAATGAGTTAATAAATAAATGAGATAGATTCAATAATTAACTCACAAAACATCTGAACTCAATAGACATCAAGTGACTCAGTAGATCCAACGTTCTATTAAAACACAATATAATCATCTTATCAGTTTTGACATAAGACTGTGGGATAAAGAGAGGAAGAATAAGAAATGAGAAATAAGAGATGAGGGGGAAATGGAGAATTGAAGAATGGGAAGGGGTAAAATCGGTAATAAAGATGTGAAGATGGTTGGATGAGGACAAAGGATGAGGTGTGATGGATGGGGTGGGTGAGATGGCCATGGTGTGAGGTGTGATGGATGAGGTAGGTGAGAGATGGCCATGGTGTGAGGTGCTGTGATGGGTGAGGTGGTGAGAGATGGCTCATGGTGTGGGTGTGATGGATGAGGTGGGTGAGAGATGGCCATGGTGTGGTGTGATGGATGAGGTGGGTGAGATATGGCCATGGTGTGAGGTTGTGATGGATGAGGGTGGGTGAGAGAGTGGCCATGGTGTGAGGGTGTGATGGATGGGGTGGGTGAGAGATGGCCATGGTGTGAGGTGTGATGGATGGGGTAGGTGAGATGGCCATGGTGTGAGTGTGATGGATGAGTGGGTGAGATGTGCATGGTGTGAGGTGTGATGGATGGGGTAGGTGAGGAGATGGCCATGGTGTGGTGTGATGGATGGGGTGGGTGAGATGGCTCATGGTTGTGGTGTGATTGGATGGGGTGGGTGAGAGATGGCCATGGTGTGAGGTGTGATGGATGAGGTGGTGAGATGGCCATGGTGTGAGGTGTGATGGATGAGGTGGGTGAGAGTGGCATGGTGTGAGGTGTGATGGATGGTGGGTGAGATGGCCGTGGTGTGGTGTGATGTGGATGAGGTAGGTGAGGGTGGCCATGGTGTGAGTGTGTGATGGATGAGGGTGGGTGAGATGGCCATGGTGTGAGGTGTGATGGATGAGGTGGGTGAGAGATGGCATGGTGTGAGGTGTGATGGATGAGGGGTGGGTGAGAGATGGCCATGAGGGTGGCAGGCAATACATGTATCTA
>NW_024733903.1:0-2076 GCF_018991925.1 Homarus americanus | reverse complement strand
CCGAGTTGTTTTTCACTGAGTTAAGCACTGTTCACCACTATTCATCACTGGTTCCATTCCTTTGCCAAATGAGATAGTACCTTATGGCAAGAACTTGTTGATAGTCCGGTGGGGAGGAGGGTTCAGGGGAGTGAGTTGGTATGGACCAACATATAAATAATAATAATAATAATAATAATAATTAACGGTTTATTGAAAGAGCTTGGCAGCCAGAAGGCTGAAAATATACAGTTACATATTTGGGGAATGGGTTACGAATTACAAATAATATACAAGTAACATGCGTGACACAAATAAGACATATAATAACTAGCTGGGGAAAAGCTCAAACTACAGTTCATTTCAACATAGTGACAGTGCAAGGAGTAGTGTTTACTGGGAGTGAGTACACTGATTTATTACAAGTTTTCGATAATTTTTACAATGGTTGGGACTGGGCTGTTCTTATAGCGATCAGTTCGTGCACGTATGGGCTGGATGCGGTTGTGGTGTCGAAGAGCAATTCTCGGACTAGGGATCTCAGGTGGTAGTAGGAGCCGGTGTAGAAGCTTCTTACCAAATTTGCAGATGAGGTCGTGGTGATGGTCAGTGAGAGTCTAAAGGGTCGGTCAGTGTGTTGAGCGCTTCTTGATATGTGGAGTAGGAAGGGTAGAGAATAATCTTGCATGGCCTCTTTTGCACTTTTTCTAGGTGTTTACGTTGTGTGGCATTTAGGGAGGAAGACCAGGTGAGCTTGGGAAGTATGAATGTTGTGTAAACACTGAGGAGCTGGTGTGCAGGAACACCGAGGGACTTGAGTCGGAGTAGGAGGTGGAGACGGAAACTGGAGGATTTGATAACTTCACTGACGTGTGGTTTCTAATTTAGTTTGTTGTCTATGGTGACGCCGAGGAGCTTCGTGGAATCTAAAACCTGGAGTGTGTTCGGACCTAGAGTAATGGAAGGAGGTGGGACAATGTCGGAGGAGAGGTTGATGTGCATAACCATGGTTGTTGGTGGCCCAGTTTTGGAGACTGTTCAATAAATCATGAAGGGCGGTATAGTTTGGAGCAGAATTGTTGACGCTGATCCCAATGGTGGAGTCGTCGACATATTTCCAGCGAGCAGGGGTTTCTCTTAGGGCATCATTGATGAGCATAAGGAAGCAGAGTGGTCCCATCTTGGTGCCTTGGGGGACGCCACAGGTGAGTGACTGAAAGGTGGAGACAGCCAGCCCCTCGGAAGCGTACAGCTTGGCGTCGGTCACTGAGGAAGTCTGTAAGCCCTGGTATAATAAGACTTCTCCGAAGCCCGAGGTCAATAGCTTAGTTGATGATTATATTGTGGTCGACTAGGTCGAACGCTTTAGTGAAATCAATGAAGGCGACAGCTACAGACGTTTTTCGTTTCTCGAGATGGCGGTATATGTAATCGAGAAAGCTGACAAGACAGTCAGTCAGTCAGTGGTGGAGGAAGTTTTCATGTTGCCAAATTGCTGAGGGTCTACTACGACTCCTGCAATATCAGCAAAAGCCCAGCCAGTCGAACACAAAACTTTCACAGATTAGGCTGGGTATTGGGGTGATTGCAATAGGTCGTAGCTGATTTAAGGATTGTGGGTTGGTTGACTTGGGCACTGGTGATACATAAGAGGTCTTCCAGTCAGCTGGGCATCTGGCTTGACTGAGAGAAGCATTGATGATGGAGCATAGGGGTTTAGCAAGCTCCGGGGAGAACTCCTTGAAGCGTTTCATTGGTAAGTCAATGGGGGTGGTAGAGCGTTTTAATTTTAGTTTGTCCAGGCGTTTTGCTATTTCAAATAAAGAAGAAGAAGAAGTAAGAGGAAGAATTGTGGAGGAATGAAACAGTGAGACAATGTAAAGCTTCCGATGGCGGCAGCGTTTAAGTATATATAATAAGACAATAGGAAAAATATGTTGTTGTCTCTACCTGTATTATTACCTTTGCGATAGCATGGTTCAATTTTTGGGGAGGACATAGGAAAGGAGCAGGGAGGTTAGGAAGGGATTTAGTGGAGAGATTCAGATCCTCGGGTCACCACCTCGATTGTGTCAGTTCAAGCTTAGAAGCTCCAAC
>NW_024733902.1:0-60827 GCF_018991925.1 Homarus americanus | reverse complement strand
CTCCTCACCTACACCTCCCCTCCCCTCGCCCTACATGTGTCCAGGTAGGGTCTGAGACAACCTACTGTACACCAGGTATCACGTCACTGTCTCTCTCAGGACCTGTTATTCCTTGGTCGTCAACCCCATCAACAAATCTTTACCAGACCTGAAAGTTAACTGAAAAAGAGACCACCTGACCCACCCGACCTTCCTCACCCACCTAACCCACCTCACCCACCTAACCCACCTCACTCACCTCACCCACCTGATCCACTTGACACTCCCGACTCACCTGACTCTCCTGACCCACTTGACCCTCCTGACCCACCTCATCCACATCACCCACCTGACCCTCCTGACCCACCTGACTCTCTTGACCCTCCTGAACCCTCCTGACCCTCCTGACCTCGGCCTTAACATATTATTAGACTCAAGCATTAAGTATTTTTACCACGTTAATGACTTACGAAATAATTATCAGGAAATATTAATTAACGCCAGAGTTTTCCTTTGATCAAGAATCTTATAAATGTTTAGGAAATTATTTCACCAATTCAGACTGACTGCTTCACCTGAATGGCTTTTAGATTCAATATAATTCTGTCTATAAATTAATATATTTATCGTATTGATATGAATTGCTATTTCATTAACTTTGTGATAAGGTTATGTAAAGCCCGATTTTCCTTCCAGGGATATATTGAGGCAGACATATAGACAGAGAGACAGATAGACAGAGCGAGAGAAGGAGCAATAGAGCCTCCCATAGTGTCTTGTTATATTACATGTTTCTTTCGGCAACAAAGATCTTGAAACATGTTCACTAAGTCAGTTATTATTCTAGACAACAATTACTGAAAGTTCTGATCTATATTTTCTCTGTGATCATGTGACGCCAGCAGCTCCAGGTGTGTTCCCCTCCCCTCACCTGTGTGACGCCAGCTGCCCCAGGTGTGTTCCCCTCCCCTTACTTGTGTGACGCCAGTAACCCCAGGTGTGTTCCCCTCTCCTCACATGCGTGACGCCATCAGCCCCAGGTGTGTTCCCCTCCCCTTACCTGTGTGACGCCAGCAGCCCCGCCAGCAGCCCTAGGTGTGTTCCCCTCTCCTCACATGTGTGACGCCATCAGCCCCAGGTGTGTTCCCTCCCCCACCTGTGTGACGCCAGCAGCCCCAGGTTGTTCCCCCACCTGTGTGACGCCATCAGCCCCAGGTGTGTTCTCCCCCTACCTGTGTGACGCCATCAGCCCCAGGTGTGTTCCCCTCCCCTCACCTGTGTGACGCCAGCAGCCCCAGGTGTGTTCCCCTCCCCTCACCTGTGTGACGCCATCAGCCCCAGGTGTGTTCCCCTCCCCTTCACCTGTGTGACGCCACGCCATCAGCCCCAGGTGTGTTCCCCTCCCCTCACCTGTGTGACGTCAACAAACTCCCCTGTGAGTTGTTTGGAGGGCCTCGGGTCCACTGAGTACAAACAGATGACTTACATCAGCAGGTTGTGTTTGTCCTTAAAGGTTCCCTCACATTGTTGTTCACCGCATATTGATTATCTTTAATCACTAGAGTTTGGAACAACTTTTGAAACTTGAACCTTCTTAAGTTTTTTCACAAAGTCATACTACTACTACTACTTTTTTTTTATGGCCTCCAACCTCCCACCATTTCAATACCTTAAAATTAAATATCCTAATACATAAGTAGCTATCCTAGCTGTGTTGAGTTAGTTGAGCCGCAGATCTATGCGGCATTCAGTGACTGTTGCCTCATAGTCAATATATGCAACTGATGTCGGCTTTGGGGCCGATGCTCTCGTTCCCCTCAGGCAGAGCAAAGCCGACCTAAGGAGAGAGAAGGACAGTCGACATCTCATCCAGTCTGTAACATAACTTCTGGGCTGCTGCTTCTGTTCGGATAGCACCTACTCGAGTCTGGCGTAGAAGCATCTTGCACTTGGTCCAATCCCACCAGAGGTTGTCAACACTAGGGGAGTGAAGCTGCCTTGATCAACGTTCTGAATTCTCTCCCCATATGCCCTTATCTTGTCGTTCTCGTTCCTCATGTGTCGAGAGCTAAGTTACGGTGACATGCGGCCATGGGATAAAAAATCCTGATGTCGAAGAAGGCTCGCTGTACCCGCGTCCAGACTACTACTACTGTTACTACTACTACTTCTACTACTACTACTACTATTACTCCTACTTCTTTGACTACTACTATTACTACTACTACTTCGACTGGTACTACTATTACTTAAGATAATAATGATACTAATATCTATCCATCCCAGAGAGAAGAGAGAGACGAACTAAATCTAGTATGGATAGACTAATGTCAGAACTCGCCAAAAAGTTTAGATTTGAAGAACAAGATAAAATTCACCGAAGTTATTAAGTTTAAAGTCAAGGTTTTAATCCAGAGCAGCAAGTTGGAATCCGGTAATAATTGACTAAAACGAAAACCACATTGGACGTTAGAGAGGAGTTAGTGTTGGTTAAGGTGTCCAGACAGGTGATAGATTCCAGGACTTTGGAGATGGTGAAGGCTAGAGCTGCGGGTCGATAGGGAGAAGATGGATAACTTTTGGGGGAATGAGTTGGACATTGACTAACTTTTAAAGAGGTCAGATGGGAAGAAAGGTTTGGAGAGGAGACCAAGTTGATAAACACATTTCTAGAGGATAATTTGTATATAATCAAGTGTTAGGTAATTACACGTGATGATGTGAAGTTTAACATACATAGAACCGAGAGGATTAACTTTATATTGGGCTGCTGGGGGGTTGAAGCGGATGTTTGGTTTGGCTGGAGAAATTATTGTAAAAGAATTTTATTAATGGATAAGAAATTTTTTACCTTTAATAAGAACATAAGAAAATAAGGAGTCTGCAATAGGCCGGTTGGCCTGTGCATGGCAGCTCCTGTCGAGAGTTACTACCACTCTCTATTATCCATGAATCTATCTAGCCTCCTTTTGAAACTTTCCAGAGTTCCCGCACTTACTACAAAGTTGCTAAGTTTGTTCCACCACCCTATTTGTGAACCAGTATCTTCCTATCTCCCTCCTAAACCTAAACTTATCCAACTTGAATCCGTTGCTCCGAGTCCTATCCTGCTCGGATATTATAAGAACTTTATCTATATCCCCTTTATTGATTCCTTTCACCCACTTAAATACTTCTATCATATCTCCCCGCACTCTTCGTCTTTCTAGGGAATGCAAGTTAAGTTTCTTTAACCTATCCTGATATGGAAGGTTTCTAAGTCCCGGAATCATTTTTATCATTCTTCGCTGCACCGACTCTAGTGAATTTATATCCATTCTATGATAGGGGCACCAGAACTGAACCGCATAATCGAGGTGCGGCCTGACTAGCGCAAGATATAGTTGCAATAAAACCTCTGCACTCTTGTTACTTACACTTCTAGATATAAAGACTAGATATAAAGGAAAGACTTTCTATGGTTCGTTGAGCAGAAATGTATTGTACAGTATCTCATAAAGTATCTGTCCACGCTGTGTGGAACATTATGAGACCACGGATGATAGATATTGGGACATGCATTTACTTAGGTATAATTAAACACACTGTAAGTAATGCAACGTGTATTTATTTCGGCGTAATTAATATGATGTTCGGTTACCAAATGTAGTAGTCAGTTTACCACAGAGCCACACATACCAACCCTCCCGGGACAGCACGAGTTGCTTATAGCATTTCGGAAGTCATCGGACGCATCCTGGCAGATACTTTTTGAGATACAGTCCATCATCCCTCCTCCACCATTTCGTCTCCAGGTGCCGCGTGAAGCGCGTGTGACATTAAGGTACTCGGTGGTTTCTCCAGTTGATAATTTGTTTGTTTGGTTGGTTTTTTGCTTGTAGTTCCGGGCGATGTCTTAGGGACTTTTTGAGCTAGAAAGCTAAAGTTTGTACAGAACAGAGACAAGGATCTTTGCCAAACATAATGAATATTCTTAGTTTGAACTTTTTTTCTGTTGATGATATGACAATTGGGAGAGTGTATCGTCAAAGAAACAAATATATTCTTGGTTTTTAAACTTGGCAGTTTATACTGAAAGCGTAACTGTGACTACATCTGGTATATCTGGTCAGGTGCAGAGCAGTAACCTTAAATATGCTACACTGCGTCACTACAGAAGTCTCCCTCACAGTGTTAAGATATTTTTAGATGTTGAGTGAGGAGTCTCAGCTGCCGAAGTTATGGTATTATTGACATAGTTTATATCTCTTAGTATATATGTAACATGTTGCAAGACTAGATTCTATGATGTTCTACTATCAATTGAATGTAATATGTTTTACTTAGGCCAGACAGGTAAAGATCTTGCAACTAGAATTAAACAACACAAATACAGTGTTAGGACAGGCCAGGAATCCAATGCTCTGTTTGTTCATTTGAGGATAACAAGCATTGCATTGACTGGGATAATGCCTCCTCAATATTACCATGTAATTCAATTGATAGTAGGAACATCATAGAATCTAGTCTTATTAAACATACCGAAGCATCCAACATGAATTTGAGTAACGGCATGTACAAGCTGGACAATTTTGTAATTAAGAAGATTTGTGATCAGGTGAGAAGGCCGGGTCACTTGACCATCTGACCTGACCACCAACCGTTGTGTGCTATTTAAAGATTAGTAGGGTCATTACCTAATACCTGACCATTGTGGACCTGGTCTCACCCTCCTCTGTATATATACACCTTGATTTGTATTACTCTCTCTAGTCTGTACTCACCCCTGAAGATGTGAATTACACGAAAGCGCTTGGGAACTTCGTGTTTTCTTCTTTCCTTCGATTTGATTTTCAGGTGAGTTGACAGCCACAAGGACAACAAAAGCATTCTTAGGCTTTGATATATTGCACACAAAGCCTGTTCATCATTCCACCTTCAGTGCCGTGGTAGTCCGAGTTCTATATGGACTAATGAGATATATGTAGCCTTCACGGCGCTGAAGGTAGCACGATGAACAGGGTTGGTGTGCAATGTAACAAAGCCAAGTTTTTTTTTTGTCCTTGTGGCGCGGTGGTAGAGATCCTTGCTCACACGCAGAGGCCCAGGGTTCGAATGCTGACTCGTAAGGTATTGTTTGTATATGGTAGTCCGCGTTCTATATGGACTAATGATATATATATATATATATATATATATATATATATATATATATATATATATATATATATATATATATATATATATATATATATATATATATATATATATATATATATATATATATATATCCACATAATGTAGGGTATGTGTCATACACTAAAAGTTTTGCCAGCGGGTGCTGCCAGATGACTTCCGCTGTCACCTGTGTGTGCGCGCGCGCGTTTCATACGGATTTAAAGGAGAAGTTACTATATTTTTTCGTGTCCTGGCCAGAGTCGTTGACACTATACATTTATAAACGATAATTTTCTAAAGTGTTTCTTTTTAACTCTTCCTTCTGATGTTAGTGCTGCTTTAAATATATATATCACAGTTTTTAATTCTACCAGGAATAAACTGTAAATTGCCTCAATATCACACACAAGTATCGCCACATTACAGTTACACAAACAATTGGCCACAACTTTATACAGACCATTGAAGCCGCTTAGAACCATGACGTATTATCAACACTGCCCAATATCCCACCAGCCTTAATGTGTCCTGGGAGACTTACTTCACTGTGTCTCACTTACATCCATAACACTAAATGTTTCACCATCCCGACTGCTTACACTACCTGACACTATTGTTCGCTATAACACGGAACACTTTTCACAGAGGACAGTACAGTACGTGTTGTTATGTTATCTCAGGTATTCAAGCTAAACATGAAAGGTATTCCATCATAGTAACAGCATATTCTTCACGTCTAAGCAACAGATCCCTCACTGTGTTCCTTCTCGACTTTGTCTCTGTTTTTGTTAATCTTAGTGAATCCTTTCCTTCCTAGTTACCACATATACCACACAGTTTGGTGTCAGGATCTTGAAAAAATCCTTCATCTAGCCTCCCTGATTCTGTTATCCCTGGTGTTTCTCACCTTCCTTCCTTCCTTCCTTCCCATCCATAGTTTAAACGTAGTTGCAAATAGATCCAATAGTGTTTACCTTATCATTAGTATTACAGTCTCTGGGTTCTGTTCGTCATCATGGCATCTTTTGTTGACATATCAATATATTTTACCGAATATTTTCATCCAACTTTTCCTTACAACACTTTTATTACACTTTCCTCCCATAATAATATTCTAACACTAGCCACAACTAAAACTCTCTTATAAATAACATAACAACGACAATATAAAAAAACATATTCATGGAATCTTCAGTTTCTTTCCTGAATTCGTTCCTTCCTTTCAGCAGCTGTGTAGGTTATGCTGGTGAGTATATATGTAAAGTGTGAGCAAGGCTGTTCTCTCTCTTCTCGAGCTATATTTATGCATACATACATATATAAATACATACATACATATATACAGGCATACATACATACATACATATCTACATAATGGTTGCCCCTCGTGTAACGAGGTTGGCCGGTCCTAGAGCGTGAATTTGTTTAAGGCCAATATAACAACCACATCCTAAGTTAACGAGTTGCATGACCCATTGTCAAGGAATAATCCGAGAAGACCAGACAGCTCGCCAGCTACACTGGTTAACCATCACCCCGAAATACGATCCGCAAATCGATTAACATCCAGGTTCCCAATTACTGCTGGGTAGACAGAGGCAAATGGCGTAGAAAATCTTGCCCATAGTTTCACCCTGCCCGGAGATCAAACCCGGTCCGCTCGCTTGCAAGACGAGCACGCTGACCATTACACCAGGGATAGACAGACAGACAGGCTTTGTTTGTACTGTATGTGTAAGCACGTCATAAATGGACATTATTGATTGCCGGCAATTTATTTTTTCCTTAGTCAGAAATTATTTAGATATATAAGAACAATTCTCAATCTGACAGCAAAACATAAACCTAACCTAACCTAAACTAACCTAATAATAATACTGAAGAAGTGGGACCCGGTCTATATATACTGTATGTGTACTGTTGAGGCGTACCACCACCACCACCACCACCACCACCACCCAGAATCTGGCCAGACATATGGCCACACACTCGAACACTCCGTCCTTGACTGTGTGAAGATAGAACCTTTTAGGAACAGGTCCAAGCACACTGTGTGTGAAATGGCACAACACTTCATCTCTAATGGCAAGATACACGACATATTAAGATTTTATCCACTTTTTTGCACTTACTAGCTGTATCAGTTCCCATGTATGGAACCAAACACACATAAATGTGAATAACAAAGTGTGCGGCCAGACTTGCTGTTTCACACTCCTGTACTCACGCAGTTGTGAATAAGTTACCCTCTATGTGTAAAACTAAACAAAGAATTTATTTGAAATATTCTGTAACATACAATGCCATAAAATCCTGACCACGGGGGTTAGTTATAAAGACCCTTTGTGAACTCTAGTCTGTAATCCTGTTGCGCTACCGCTCACAGGACGAGTGTGGGGTGCACAATAAACTAACCGCTGTAAGAAGCAAAATTAAAATTAAATTAACCAGAATCACTGCACCACCACCACCACCACACCACCCACCCCAGAATCACTGCACCACCACACTACTCAGCCACATGTCACTGTTGGTCCACCTCGCCAACTCATACCAATAAATATCATTCAGTTGGATAAGAAGGTTTTCACTCCTCAGCGGCTCCACATTTTCTGTTACTCGTCCTGACAACCGCTGATACACAACACTGAGGGATGTTGACAGTTGTGGACTATCCTCTGGGAGATATAAGCCGTCACTACTTGACCTTTGCCATACTGGAGCCTAGACGACACCACACTGTTTCAGTCTCTCACTACTCTTTCTCTTTTAAACTAATTCTCTTTCATTCTGTCCTTCCTTGTCTCTCTCTTTCCTACATCCATTTTATTGTGTTTCTTTCAGCTCCTTCTTCTTCACTCCTCTGTCCTCCTCACTTCTTCTGTCTGTTTCTTCTATTTGTCATCGCCATTTTCCCTACACATTTGTTCTCGACCAGTTTTCCACCTTTTTCTTCATTCTCTTGTCGCATTGTTTCCTCCTCCTTCTTCATTCTGTCTTCACTTGTCTTTCCTTTTCCCTATTTGTTTGCCTTATCTCTTTCCCATTGCTTTCTGTCTCTTTTGTTCCTTTCGTCGTTATTCTCTTATCTCTCTCTCTCTCTCTCTCTCTCTCTCTCTCTCTCTCTCTCTCTCTCTCTCTCTCTCTTCCTACGTAACTTAGTCTCTTCTGCTCTTCTTTTCTCTTTATTCGGTTGTTTCTTTTTCTACTTTTTCTATCCATCAATTGCTCTTCTTCTTTCTATCTTCCATTTGGTTCATCTTTGTTTTATTCTCCTCCGTTTCTACTGTTCTATTCTTTCTTCCCAAACCCTTTCTCTACCTCCTCCTATCCTCGTTCACTTATGATGTTTCTTTCCCCATTACTCTTCCCCCAACCTCCCCTCCCCACCTTCCTCTCTCTCTCTCTCTCCCATATCTCACCCTTTATCTTCTTCTGTTATCGGAATTTCAATAAAATATCTCACTATTGGTCCAGCACAAACCCTACACTGTAGTCCAATATGTTACGTGTGTAGCCAAGGTACAGTAATGTCTTGTTTCATGACGCGGTATACTTAGAAATAGTGATGGATGGATTATTATTTCTGGGTTACATAAGAGATAAAAGGTTATATAGGAAACATGACTTGTTAGTAAAACGATGCAGTATGTTGTTGTTGTTGTTGTTTTCATCGTTATTGTTGTCATTGCTGCTTGTGCCATCAGTGTTGTTATTATTACCACCATTAGTGTTGTCACCATCAGTTTTATCACTGTTGGTCTAAATTTCGTATATTGTGGAATTTTGTTTGTTTATTTTTTTTAATATGATTATTTTTTCGATGTTGTTTAGCCTACATTAATGTTCTTATACTCGGGTCTTACTGTTGTTTTCTTACGATATTTTGAACACTATTTAGTGGTGAACTTTTGACGTAATACATAATCACCTTATTGTATCCATCTATATTTTCTATTTTCCTAAGAATTATTATAGATTTGTTTTCATCATAACACAGTTGGCTATTATCGTCGTCTCTTGTCGTCCACCACCCAACACAAGCATCATTTATCACTCCCGGCGGCTCTTATCACTACCCTCTGTTGTTATTATTATATCACCTGTTTAACGTGATCTGAAATATTATAATTGTTGTTTACTTCAGCGTTTAATATTATTGTTCAGGTGTTGATGTAGTTATATTCATTATCTTTTGTGTTCTTTATTCTTCTTATGTTCTATTTCTCTCTGTTCTTTAATTTCTGCTTCGTATTTTATTCCCTGTTTTCTTCGGCTTTATCTTTTATCTTCTTTCTTTTTCTTCTTTATCCTTTTTTTGTCTTGTTATTTCATCCTTCTTATTAATATCAGTCATCTATTCTTTCTTAGTAACCTCATAATATTCTTGTTAGTTTATCTTCATTATCTTCATCTAAGCTAATTATTACTATTATTATTATTGTTGTTGTTGTTGTTGTAGTTGCTGTTTTTGTTGTTGTCCCTACTACACCTCAGTCGTCATTCACTTACAAATATACAATCAACTCTCTCATGCTGCATTAGTTGTCATATATAACTTTGTTTATGAGTCAACAACAACAACAACAGATAATGATAAGGGCTGGGGACTACCGCTCGTCTCTCGCTAGTGTAAAGCAGCGATTCACCTGGAAACTGTTTACCTGTGTTGGCAGTGATTAATTGTTTCATACCTATACAACAAAGGCTCAGGGGAAGAGAATAGTTGGGGCAGGTGTTGTGATGTACTGGCAGGTGTTGTGATGTACCGGTAGGTGTTGTGATGTACCGGTAGGTGTTGTGATGTACTGGCAGGTGTTGTGATGTTCTAGCAGGTGTTGTGATGTACTGGCCAGTGTTGTGATGTACTGGCAGGTGTTGTGATGTACTAGTATGTGTTGTTATGTACTGGTAAGTGTTGTGATGTGCTGGTAGGTGTCCATGGCTCTAGAACTGAAGGAAAAGACGAGGAGAGATAATAGGTGTTGTTACTAAGTGCTGGGAGGAGCTGTACAGGATTGTCTCAGATTTAGCCCAGTACGTGAATGTTGAGTGAGTGTGTAAGAAGAGGTGGTGATGTAAAGCCGATACGATACCCTGAAATAAGTGTTGGTTTAGCAGAGAACTGTATAAGTGAACTGTTGTGAGTATAGTCCCGTTGTCACGGTATTGTAATGTAAACTCTTGCATGGCGATATGTCACAAGGGGTCGTGACTGTGAAACTGTAGTAGGTGTTGAGGAAGTACTGGCAGGTGTTGTGAGTGTACTGAAAGGTGTTATGACTATACTGGAAGATGTTGAAAGTGTAGAGCAGGTAGGGTGTAGGGCAGATATGATGTAGGGCAGGTAACGTAGGTATGGTGTAGGCCAAACAGGGTGTAGGACAAGCATGGTGTACTAGGGTAGGCAGGGTGTAGGGCAAGCAGGGTGTAGGGTAAGCAGGGTTTATGGCGGACAAAGGAAAAGGGCAGTGTGTAGAAACTCAAAGGGCTCGCCGCACCCCTCAACCATGAACGAGGGACGACACTCGGGTTGGACTGGCTGGGTTTTTAGGTTAAGGTGGGGAAAGGATGGAAGGCATGCTGGGGCTCAAGGCACAGCCAGACATGAGGGATGGAGAAGTCACAACATATAGTCGTGGGGGGAAAGGTTGGAAAAGAAGTTTAATGAGTTAAACAGAGGGGGACGACACCCTTTGTTTTACATATTACAGAGTTTGTTGGCTAACTAAGCTAACCTAGGATTTAGAATGAGGTTGCACAATGGTTATTTTAGTAGACAATGACTAGATTGATTTTACAATTACAAGTTTATTAACATCTTATACTGTATTACGTTATGGACTCACTCGATTTTGACTTGTTAAATGTGAATTTATATCATCTAAGTTTTAATCTAAGGTGGATCACTGTGGCGGACATAGATGGATCGCGGGTTGGGTTGTTGTAGTGTGGGCAGACTCCTGGGCCACCAGGCGTGGGGTCTCCCTCCGTTGATGTCTTCCCCGCGTAGGTGGTCTGGGCTGTGAGGGTCGTCCAGGAGCTTGTCCCAAACCTTCTTCCCTAGGCGATGGAACCTGAAGTTGAGGGCCTCTGTTTTATTTCTTAGGTGGATGGTTTCCACTGTCTCCTGGTAGGGTGGCGCTTGGCCACTGGCTGACCTCAAACACTTGTTTTGGAAGCTCTGTAGTTGTTGTAGTCTAGTCTTCCCGAGTGTGACGAGTGGTATAGATGGGTACTCCAACACAGGCCTCACCAGCGCCTTGTACAGGTGAACTTGTATCTTCTCAGGCATCAATTTAAAACGTTTTAATTTGGCTGCGGCGACTTTGGCTTTATTTAGTCTGTCCTTCACGTGGGGAATGATGCCCGTCCGAGAAATGATGAGGCCGAGCAACCTGCCTTGTTTAGAGTACTCAATCTCTTCGTCGTCGATCATCAATGGGGCCGGCTTGAATTTTGCTATGGGTATGACCTCAAATTTCGTTTTGTTTGTTTTTATTTTCCATTTATTTTCATACTCCGAGATCTCCTCTATTGCCCGAGCAGTGAGTCGCGCCATCCTTGCTGTGGACCTTCCTGGGCAGGTGACGATCTGTGTTACATCGTCTGCATACATGACGTACTCGCTGCCGACGATTGGGGGTGGCAGGTCAGCCGTGTAGAGTGTGTAAAGGGTTGGTGAGAGACAAGAGCCCTGAGGCACGCCGCTCGATAGTGAGAATTCTTCTCCAAAATGTTCTTGCATCTTAATTTTGGCTCTGCGGTCCGTAATGAAGTTGCACAGCAGGCGAGTCAGATTTTCGGGTAGCCCCAGTTGTATGATCTTATACTGCAGTCCTGCGTGCTAAACTTTGTCAAACGCCTTGCTGACGTCCCTCAGTACTATATTGCACTGTAGGCGGCCAGTCATGGCATTGGCGATCTGCTCGTAGGCCTGAGCTATGGCGGTGGATGTGCCTCGGTACTGGCGAAAGCCGAACTGGCGGGGATTATGCACGTCTTCGTCCTCCAGATACATCCGCAATCGCTTGTTGACTATTTTTTCGAAGATTTTGGCAGGTACCTCTAGCAGCGATATTGGTCGAAAGTTTTCGACTTTGTTTGGAGGCTTCCCTGCTTTTGGTATGAGGCGAATAACGGCGATTTTGAACATCTTAGGGAAGTATCCAGAGGCGAGGCAGGCGTTGCATATATGAGCAAGCCTCTATCATGTTGTCGGGGAGATGAGCCAGGATCTTCTTGTTAATGTGACTTTGACCAGGTGATTTGTTTTTAAACCCTTTTATGACGGCTGACACATCTGCAGGAACAATGCGTTCCGTCAGGTAGCTTCCGTCCACCAGTCTGGTGAAGTCAGTCCGTGGGAGCGGCTGGAGCAGGTGCTGATGGTCCTGCAACTGACCTAAAATGTCCTCCTCAAAGTCCCTGTCGAAGCCCTCGTTTTCCTGTTCACTAATGGTAAAGATCTTTCGTAAATATCGCCGATGTAGTTGTTCTTGGTTTTCTTCCTCGAATATTTTTCCGTTGTTTTGGTCGAGCAGGTAAGGGACCGTGCTAGAGGTGGAACCCATCAGTCGCTTGATCCCTTTCCAGAATGCAGCAGAATCGCGGTAATTGTTGGCTGCCTCCCACACCAAGGCGGCCCACTTTTGTTCATGTAGACGTTTGCTCTCGTGCTGGATGTCAGTCTGTAGCTCTCGGTACCGGTCTCTCAGCTCCTGCGTCCACCCGCGGATACTGGCTAGCTGTCTCACGTGAGTGTACTGGACACTGAGCTGCCTCAGCTGGTGACTAGTGTGAGGATGGGGAATGGTCCTGTAACTGGTGGTCGGGATGTTGTTGTCCATCTCCGTCTTCACATCCTTATACCATTGTTCGACCGCGTCGTCGATGTCATTAGGGCTGGCTTCTTCCAGGTTTCTCTCCCCCCGCTTCTTGAGACTGGGTGTGGGTGGGTTCGCTTGATCTTGTGATGGCCGGGGAAGTCCAAGGCAAGATAAAGTTGAATATATCCATAATAAAAGTAAATATACCTTTAAAGTCAATAATATTTATGTTATTCCGTTTTTGTATTTTTATTTGTTAATACAGATACACAATGGACTCATGGATCACACTTCAACTTGGGTAAAACTCGTCCATAGAAAAATTAAATACTAAAAGAGGTTTAGGAAGTCAACAAATATTTATATATCAACAGTAGTATATTCCAGGGGTAAATTTAGCTCTAACAGGCTCTTATCCTGAGGGTAATATAGCCATAACTTTCCTTTTCATGACAGTAATGCCTCAGCAAACATAAATGATCACACAAGCATAATATATCACTGACATATGACTTACTAGCATATATACTATTGTCCTACACGCCCACCACTTGGTACAGTCCTGAGGTAGGGAAGATTTACACGCTGGCCACCACTACACACCACGTATGATGCATCGTGTGTGTGTGTGTGTGTGTGTGTGTGTGTGTGTGTGGGTAATAAAAATAATTAACGGTATATTGAATGAGCATGGCAGCAGGAAGGCTGAAAATATACAATTACATAATTGGGGAATGGGTCTCTTGGTTTACAAATGATATACAAGTGTGTGTGTGTGTGTGTGTGTGTGTGTGTGTGTGTGTGTCAAAATACACTAATTAAATAAAGACAGACACGAATATTGCTATACAAAAAGAAATACAGTCCACAGTGATGAGAGAGAAAGGATCTCACCAAAGAGACTCCCCCTCCCTGTGTGCAGTCCTTAGAGTGGAAACAACGCCAGGACACGGCGGGAGGGGGGTCACGGTTGAGGTCCTCAGAGCTGGGAATCTTCCTAGTTTTATGTCGCGTCCTTGTCAGTGTTTAAAGTGTACACAAATATGAACCATCACCGTAAGTCACCGTGCAGGCAGCGAGACAGCACACAGGTTATAATGTACAACGCTAAAAAAGTATGATTTTCAAAATGAACACTGCGACTCCTGTTGTCTCGGTAGGGTTGTCAAAATTCTTCGTCCGTTGTGTCATATTGTCTCATACAAAATCGTAAAGATAAATTTTAGAGCGAGATGCTTGTATTTTGTTCCGTGACAACAGTGTGGTAGCCTACTATGTTACGTGACAGCAGTGTGGTAGCCTACTATGTTGCGTGACAGCAGTGTGGTAGCCTACTATGTTACGTGACAGCAGTGTGGTAGCCTACTATGTTGCGTGGCAGCAGTGTGGTAGCCTACTATGTTCCGTGACAACAGTGTGGTAGCTTACTATCTTACGTGACAACAGTGTGGTAGCCTACTATGTTGGTGCAGTGTGGTAGCCTACTATCTATGCGACAACAGTGTGGTAGCCCACTCATGTTACGTGTAAGAGCAGTGTGGTAGCCTACTATGTTACGTGACAACAGTGTGGTAGCCTACTATGTTACGTGAAGAGCAGTGTGGTAGCCTACTATGTTACGTGACAAATAGTGTGGTAGCCTACTATGTTACGTGACAGCAGGTAGAAGCCTACTATGTTACGTGACAGCAGTGTGGTAGCCTACTATGTTGCGTGACAGCAGTGTGGTAGCCTACTATGTTACGTGACAGCAGTGTGGTAGCCTACTATGTTGCGTGACAGCAGTGTGGTAGCCTACTATGTTACGTGACAGCAGTGTGGTAGCCTACTATGTTACGTGACAGCAGTGTGGTAGCCTACTATGTTACGTGACAACAGTGTGGTAGCCTACTATGTTGCGTGACAGCAGTGTGGTGGCCTACTTTGTTACGTGACAGCAGTGTGGTAGCCTATGTTACGTGACAGCACTGTGGTAGCCTACTATGTTGCGTGGCAGCAGTGTGGTAACCTACTATGTTGCGTGACAGAAGTGTGGTAGCCTATGTTATGGTGACAGCAGTGTGGTAGCCTACTATGTTACGTGACAGCAGTGTGGTAGCCTATGTTACGTGGCAGCAGTGTGGTAGCCTACTATGTTGCGTGACAGCAGTATGGTAGCCTACTATGTTACGTGGCAGCAGTGTGGTAGCCTATGTTACGTGGCAGCAGTGTGGTAGCCCACTATGTTGCGTGGCAGCAGTTTGGTAGCCTATGTTATGGTGACAGCAGTGTGGTAGCCTACTATGTTGCGTGACAGCAGTGTGGTAGCCTACTATGTTACGTGGCAGGAGTGTAGTAGCCTACTATGTTACGTGGCAGCAGTGTGGTAGCCTACTATGTTACGTGGCAGCAGTGCGGTAGCCTACTATGTACCAGTGGGCTTCATCTTCCTATCCAAAAGTTTGCTGAATGAAAGAAATGTCATTAGTGATGTATTTATTGGTACACCAAACAATTACAAATATCTTTAAAAATAGCATGCACAAATTAATGTATATAAGTTGGAACAGTTTACCATCTTAACAAACGTATCGCATTTGTGAGAATTTAGTCGTACAATAGTTAAGAATTAAACTTTTTTAGGCTTGTTCTTTTTATATTTGTTTGAAATTTAAATACTGGGGGTGACTTGGCTGATCCACCAGTACGGTACTTAAAGCACTTGTGTAGAGGCCAGAGGAGGACACACGGAGTTTATCCCAAGGTGGAACATTTAGCCAAGGTCTTGATGTTTCCGGGAGTCACATAGAAGTTCCGCATAGATCATCCTAAGAACCACCAAGTTGAACCACTATAAACATTACGTAAACCGTGAGGGACGAGAACCATGACTAAAGCCTCGAGTTAGGACCAGGTGGTTGAGTACTGTTATGGACTCCTATGGTTAGGACTCATGCTCAAGGTTGATGACTGTCGTGGGTGACCATATTGGGGTATACTGGAGTTTACCTTTGATCAAGTATTATATATAAAAGAACTAAATATCACGTAATATAGTTTAAACCCGGAGTGAAGTACAGAGCAGGAGCAGCAGCTTCATGTACTGATCTGTATAGGATGTTGTGCTCGATGAGGATCAGGGAAGAAAGGTTGTCATTATGGAGAGCTTCAGTAAACATTCTGCTTTCTGTATTTGGTAGAGACAGTCCATTAACCCCTTGTGTACGGGGTCTTCTCTCTGCTGAATAAAATCGTCTGGCATTAGTTGTATAAAAGTCGTATATGTAAGACCCATAAAATAAAATTTTAACACAATGTTGGTGTAATAAATACATCGTAAAGAAATTATTACATGACAAAAGTTGCTCCTGTCCTGGATGTCAACTATAAAATACAGTCTTGTTATAGTTCAAGATTTTTCGGGAAATTAGCTGTTCAACTAATGACAGATCGTTACCCGTAAAAGCTTCTGATCCTTTAGGAAAATAAAAGTCAGATTGACATGTGATAACCTTGTGTCAGTTGGTGGCAGTGAGCCAGTGGTTGACTCCTGGCTTTGACACGTCTCCCTCGTCACTGCCATCACTGCCACATCCTCTCACTGTCACTGGTACATTGTGTGTTATGTCTTGTACGTCACAGCCCTCAGCCGTCACGCTACACCGGGTGTCTTGAACCAGATAATGTGTGTTGTGCGTCCCAGGAGAGTTGTCGTGCTCTAGGTGGAGGGGCAGAAGGATGAGGATATTGGTAATGAAGGAACATTCTGGTGATATATGCTGCAATGTATGAATCGAGACCCAGAATTCTCATTGGGAGACATCTTGTTTATACTCCTAGCTGAGGTTAACAGTAAACCATGGGTAATGGATGATCCCTCCTCCCCCCACCACCTTTAACTAGAATATATATCATAATATGTGGAGTTTACCTGAACACGAGCTGGTGATCATAAAGTGCTGCCGTCACCACACCTTTACATCAGTCCTTTACGGGGACCAGACGCCAACTATTACATGTACCAGGATTACCCACACCACATCTCCTCTTTATGATCCTCTCCAGAAGTGTTCGTCAAACTATGATCCAGTTTGGTTAAATATTTTCCCGGCATTATCACATTATCAAAAAAGTTTACATCATTTTCAATCCTCGTTGTTGTTTCTCAGGTATATCTCAGTCTGGTGTCTCTGTTGTCTTTGTTTCTGGAGTAGTTTTAGGTCTTGATGTGTTATTCTCATTAAACTTGTACGTAAGATCCCCAACTCTTGTGATAGTTGCCATGTTGATGTCTGTGGAAACCGTCCAAGATTTGTATACAAGTCTGTTCACAACTGGAGGGCGAGTTGAGTTGAATACACTCCTGATTACAGACAGACAGACAAACAGACAGACCCGGAATGGTAAAAAACAATGAATATAAATCATAATGAACAGTGATTTATGTGACCGTCATGCTAAGATGTAAGGGATGAGAGGCTGGCTGTATTCATTAAGGAGAAGACGTCATGTGGGCGCCAGTTGTACGTAAAGACAAACCAGGAAATGGAGGGGAAGGGAGCACCACAGCGGACCACATCCGCTACAGCAGTAAGAATAAAAAATAATAATAATAATAATAATTAACGGTTTATTGAAAAAATTCTGCAGCCCGAAGGCTGAAAATATACATTGGACATAAATGACTTATTACATACATTGGTGGTTTAACAAAAGCCTTCATTAGAGAAAGGTAAGGGAACATACAGTGAACATGCAGATTAATGTAGGTGTTGAACAGCAAACTCGTAGTGTAGTAACTCCCTCCCAGATGGTGTTAGGAGGAACTCACGTGGTGTAGTAGTTCCCTCAGTTGGTGTTATGAGGGACCTGGCGTGGTGTAGTAATTCCCTCGCAGATGGTGTTATGAGGGGCCTCACGTGGTGTAGTAATTCCCTCACAGATGGTGTTATGAGGGACCTCACGGGGTGTAGTAATTACCTCACAGGTGGTGTTATGAGGGACCTCACGTGGTGTAGTAATTACCTCACAGATGGTGTTATGAGGGGCCTCGTGGTGTAGTAACTCCCTCACAGATGGTGTTATGACGGGCATCACGTGGTGTAGTAATTCCCTCACAGATGGTGTTATGAGGGGCCTGACGTGGTGTAGTAATTCCCTCACAGATGGTGTTATGAGGGCCTCACGTGGTGTAGTAATTCCCTCACAGATGGTGTGATGAGGGACTTGACGTGGTGTAGTAATTCCCTCACATATGGTGTTATGAGGGACATGTGGTGTAGTAATTCCCTCACAGATGGTGTTATATGAGTGAGGTTTGGTCTTAGGCCTTCCTATCGTAGACGGATTAACACATCGCTGGTTGTTGTTGGGTCTCACGGGCCGTTATCACTGGGTACCTGGGACCTCACTGTGTGAAGGTTAACTTGGGTACGACTGTTACTGTTGAGTTGTTCTCACTGACTTAAGCACTGTTCACCACTGTTCACCTCTGTTTAACACTGGTTCCGTTCCTTTCCTAAATGAAATTGTAACTTCTGGCGAGAACTTGTTGATATTCCGGTGGGGAGGAGGGTTCAGGGGAGGGGGTTGGTATGGGACAACTTAACAGTTGACCTGGCTGCTCCGAGAGGAGCGCCAGGTACGTCTTGACCCTTCGGTGGTCAAGGATGTAGTGTGTGTGTGTGTGTGGGTTGTTTCCGCCACCTTCACTCAATAGGAAAAGGCTTGGAAAGGTAATATATATATATATATACCAAAGTACAAGTACTCGTATACTGTAGATAGATACATACAGTAAACATTACACAGGTATATTTCCTTCCATGGTGGAGAGGTTAAAGGAAGGTGTATGGCGACCTGTGGTGTAATGGTCAGCATGCTCGCTTCACAAGCGAGCGGACCCGGGTTCGATCCCCGGGCAGGGTGAAACTATGTTAAAGTTTCTTTACGCCATTTGCCTCTGTCTACCCAGCAGTAATTGGGGACCTGGATGTTAATCGATTTGCGGATCGTATTCCGGGGTGATGGTTCGACAGTGCAGAGTGCAGTTGGCGAGTTGTCTGGTCTTCTCGGACTATTCCTTGGCATTGGGTCATGCAACTCGTTAACTCATGGTGTGGTTGTTGTATTGATAACAGCTTATACACCTTCAACAAATTCACACCTAGGACAGCCATCCTCGTACACGAGGGGCAACAAAAAAAAAGGGCTAGTTTAAAGACTGTGTTATATCTCAGCGCCTAACACAGCGGTCTCCATAACAGTCCTCGTTAAGTGACGGGAGAAAAGTTATCGATTCATGTAACCTTTTATAGCAAACTGACAGGCTAATATCTCACTAGGGGGGTGACTCTTTATGTGAGGTGGGGGTGAAGGTGGGCCTCATAGGTCAGCCGGATAGTTTGGGGTGATACCAATGCAACACACTATCCTAAGCCCCAATACAACACACTATACTAAGCCCCAATATAGCACACTATATTAAGCCCCAATACAACACACTATACTAAGCCCCAATACAACACACTATACTAAGCCCCAATACAACACACTATACTGAGCACCAATACAGCACACTATACTAAGCCCCAACACAACACACTATACTGATCACTAATACAACACACTAAACTAAGCATCAATACAACACACTACACTAAGCACCAATACAACACACTATACTAAGCACCAATACAACACACTACACTAAGCACCAATACAACACACTACACTAAGCACCAATACAACACACTACACTAAGCCTCCGGTACACAAGGAGGCAGCATAGCCGGCACTGCACTAAACCACCTTCACGTCTTCAACTGTAATGTTAGGTACCCATTCACAGCTGGGCGAACTGGGCGGTAACCGGCGACTCTCAGGACAGGAGGCAGAGACTGTATCCACACGACCTCCGCATCTCTCATGTTACAGGTGAACACAGTGAAGAATAACACACCTACATCCCAAACGCTCTTTTGTATTTACATACTGAGTTGAAGACACAGAACAAGACGAAGCACTAAAGGGTGTACAGGTAACGAGAGCTAATTTCACACACACACACACACACACACACACACACACACACACACACGCTCTCGCATCACAATTCCCCCATCACCCCATATACTATATAGGGAGAGGCAGAAGGGTGAATCCATCGAGGAAAGTCGTTTTAGGGGGAACATGAAATATCTGTATCTGATGACCCTGTAGGTTGTATTAGGTAATGTAACTGTATCGTCAACTGTAACCGATTATGTAACTACTTTTTGGTGCAGTTAAATGAGTTTTTCTTCACAGTTGGAGCCACTGATGAAGGCTAAGCATATGATGAATTAGCTCCTGTATGATGGTATTTAATGTGGCGTTTATAAGTAGTTGACTGTGTCGGGGTGTTGTTTGAGGGTGATGATGTAGTAGTGAGTGAGGTAATAAACTGTGATGGTAGATGGTGATGGCTGGTTGGGCTCCCGTGTTTATTTAAAGAACTCCGCTTCCTGGGTGTAATTTGGTCGTGTAATAAAGTCTTTACACACACACACACACACACACACACACACACACACACACACACACACAGTAACCTCAGTTCTGTAATCATTTCTACGCCCCTGCTCACAGGTAGAGTGCACAGTAACTACCCGTTGTCCAAGCTCAGATTTAATTCACACAAAAGAGTGGATGGATGATGGATGGAGACGCCTGAAGGACACCCCTCACCTGGATAATGGATACATACTGTACAAAGTGTACATATATAGCCTTCTGGATACTGGGACATAACTGATCACAAGCAGATGGATATATACACCAGCTTTTTACAGATCGCAATAAATGGATATTTTTACAGGGAAACCTTTTTACAGGTATATTTATTATGTATTTATTTGCATAAATAAATATGACTTTTTAGATACACTTTTTTTTACACATAACCAGATGTATACAATGTAGTTTTAAATACTAAGATTTATAGCCAGATAGATTATATAACTTATCATTTATATGTATTTATGCACTCAAATATAGATAGATAGCTATTCACATATTTCTACCGCCAGATAGATATACAGTATAGCTTTTCACAGACTTCTAAAATCCCAACAATGAAACTAACTGTACAAGAAGTTTATTCTCTCATAACTCCGGTAAAATAACCAGTTGTCCATCTTCCTCGTGTGTTGTCTCAGCTCTGACTACTTCAAGATCAACCTCGCCCTCTGTGTAAAGTCTTCTGTAATTTGAGTAATTTTTTGACGGGTGACGGTACTCTGTTATGGGGATGGAGAGGAGTGACAGAGTGAGGGGTAATGAGAGAGGACAGAGGGGATGGGAAGGGAAGGGAGAGTGAGGGGAAAGATGGATAATTAGGAGGGAAGGAAGGAGAAAATGGAGTGAGAACGATAGGAGGAAGATAATTAGTAAGGGAGAAACAGTGGGGGAGGAAAGGGAAGAAGGAGGAAGAGAATTAGAGGAAAGGGAAGAAAAAGAAGAGAGAGATACAGAACAAGAAAAGCAGGAAAGGAGAAAAAATAGAGACAAGAAATTATCAAGAAACATAGTAGAGGAAAAGGAAGAGGAGGAAAAAAAAAGAAGCAACAAAATGAACGCTAGAAGTAAAGAGGAAATAAAAAGGAAAGCATAATAAAAAATATGATTATGACACACAAGTATAAGTCCTATTACAGTCCTCCCATCTTCCTACAGTAAAGTCAACATGGACGCTTAACTTGCCCCATACCTCCTACAAGAGCACCCTGAGGAGCCGCTTATCGTCTCCACACCCTTCGTCGTGGGCGGGCGGCCCAGGAGTGCGTCTCACACACCAGTATCTAAGAATAGCACCAAGATTGACCTGTCTTTATGAACGTGACTATAAAATGAGGGAAAACTATAAAACTACGATAACAGTCAAGCCACCTGTCACCGTCTGAGAGAGGAATATTACCGATGATATATTGTGTTGTTGAAATATGTGAAGAATTTGATGGTTTTTCGTAGAGTAATGAGAAACAAATAGTGCTGACCTCTCCCTAGTTTGATCTAAAACAATAAACATAAGACACACACACACACACACACACACACACATGTATAATTGTATACATTTATGGCCACTATAAACAACAACAACAACAAACAAGTACAAAGTAACAACTGGGAATTATTAACCTGACTTAATACATCTTCCTCCCTGATAAGACAGGTGACGCGCACAGCCTTATATCAGGTATCAGGGCATAATAATGGATCTCTCCTTCCATTCATGAACGTCTCCGACTCAGGATAAGGTAAAGACGCTTCCCCTCCCATCTAGGATCACAAGCTCGGCCCCGTGACTGAATAAAATAAAGCGTGGCGTCCACCGTCGGCTGGAGTGACAGGCATGGCGGTGGAAGAGGCTCGGGGGAGCATATTTTACCATATTTATCTTATCAATCTGAGAGCTGGGAGGAATGGTTCACCCTGCAATACCTTTACCGCAATATATGATGTCCGCCTTCCTGCAAAAATATTTTACCCAAACATCGTGATTGGAATATCACCATGATAGAGGGATTTGTGTTGTCTTTTGGTGCCACTGATCCATCACTGAGGAATGTTGTAGTGCCACTTAACCATCACTGAGGAATGCTGTAGTGTGTCTTGTAGTGCCACTTGACCATCACTGAGGAATGTTGTAGTGCCACTGATCCATCGCTGAGGAATGTTGTAGTGCCACTGATCCATCGCTGAGGAATGTTGTAGTGCCACTGATCCATCACTGAGGAATGTTGTAGTGCCACTGATCCATCACTGAGGAATGTTGTAGTGCCACTGATCCATCACTGAGGAATGTTGTAGTGCCACTGATCCATCACTGAGGAATGTTGTAGTGCCACCGATCCATCACTGAGGAATGTTGTAGTGCCACTGATCCATCACTGGGGAATGTTTTAGTGCCACTGATCACTGAGGAATGGTGTAGTGTGTTTTGTAGTGTTACTGATCCATCACTGAGGAATGTTTTGTGTGTCTCGTGTGCCACTGATCCATCACTGAGGAATGGTGTAGTGTGTTTTGTAGTGTTACTGATCCATCACTGAGGAATGTTTTAGTGTGTCTCGTAGTGCCACTGATCCATCACTGAGGAATGTTGTAGTGTGTCTTGTAGTGCCTTGTAGTGCCAATGATCCATCACTGAGGAATGTTGTAGTGTGTCTTGTAGTGCCAATGATCCATCACTGAGGAATGTTGTAGTGTGTCTTGTAGTGCCAATGATCCATCACTGAGGAATGTTGTAGTGTGTCGTGTAGTGCCAATGATCCATCACTGAGGAATGTTGTAGTGCCACTTAACCATCTCTAGGGAATGTTGTAGTGCCACTTATCCACCAGTGAGGAATGTTGTAGTGACACTTATCCATCACTAAGGAATGATGTAGTGCGTCTTGTAGTGCCATTTATCCAATACTGAGGAATGTTGTAGTGCCACTTATTCATCACTGAAGAATGTTGTAGTGCCACTTATCCACCACTGAGGAATGTTGTAGTGCCACTGATCCACCACTGAGGAATGTTGTAGTGCCACTTATCCATCCCTGAGGAATGTTGTAGTGCCACTTATCTACCACTGAGGAATGTTGTAGTGCCACTTGTCCACCACTGAGGAATGTTGTAGTGCCACTTATCCATCCCTGAGGAATGTTGTAGTGCCACTTATCTACCACTGAGGAATGTTGTAGCGCTACTTGTCCACCACTGGGGAATGTTGTAGTGCCACTGATCCACCGCTGTGGAATGTTGTAGTGCCACTGATCCACCGCTGAGGAATGTTGTAGTGCCACTGATCCGTCACTGAGGAATGTTGTAGTGCCACTGATCCACCACTGAGGAATGTTGTAGTGCCACTGATCCATCACTGAGGAATGTTGTAGTGCCACTTGTCCATCACTGAGGAATGTTGTAGTGCCACTTGTCCATTACTGAGGAATGTTGTAGCGCCACTGATCCACCACTGAGGAATGTTGTTGTGCCACTGATCCACCAGTGATGCAGCTCGACTCATGACGCTGCGTATACATCGTTATAGCGAGGTTGGTCTAAACAAGTTAAAGCCATCCTGTGTTATTGAGGTTTAACGAGTGACATAAATAAGTGTAAGTGAACCATAAAAGATCCCGTGTACAGTATCGTGAGGGGAACATTATGAGGTCAAGTATGAGTAACCAGTGACCCTTGACCTGGCGTGACCTTGTTAACACTTGCCGCCCTGCTAGTGAATGGCTGTATACTGTAAATACACTGATGGACAACGGTTCAACATCGATTGAATTGACGCTTTTATTTACCGTATCCATGCATGAAGCTTGTGAAGACCACGTGTATAGTGTATGTTGGTGTTGATTAAACTTAAGTTAAGATATAAATTCAGCCTTTTATAAGTGATTTGTTTTCTTGTTCCTTGTGGCTGACTGCGGGGTGAGTGTGATGAGTTTACGGAGTTAGTGTTGAGCTGGCTGAGGGCCAGGACTGTGGAGTGGGGGCTGAGTCATCAAGTCATCAACTGTGTGGTGTGGTAGGGGGCTGATATTTCAACTGTAGAGTGGGGGCTGAGTCATCAAGTCATCAACTGTGTGGTGTGGTAGGGGGCTGATATGTCAACTATAGAGTGGGGGCTGAATCATCAGCTGTGCAGTGGGTGAGTGGGGGCTGAGTCAGCTGTAGAGTGGTGGTTGCGTCATCAACTGTGAAGTGGGGTCTGTCATTAACTGTGGGGTGAGGGGAGTTGGGGCTGAGTTATCTAGCTGTGGTGGGGGAGATGGGGATGAGTCATAAACTGTGGAGTGGAGGGCGCTGAGTCATTATCTGTAGAGTGGGGACTTAATCATTAACTGTGGAGTGGAAGAATTGGGGCTGAGTCATTAAGTGTAGAGTGGAAGGAGTGGAGAATAATTCATTAGCTGGAGTAAGGGGAGTGGGGGCTGAGTCATTAATGGTGGAGTGGGACGAGTGGAGACTTAAGTCATTAGCTGTAGTGGGGGGAGTGGGGGCTGAGTAATTAAGGGTGGAGTGAGGAATTGGTGTGGAGTCATTACCTGTACAGTGGGAGAAGTGGGGATTCACTGAGTCGTCAACTGTGTAATGAGGGAGTGGGGCTGAGTTAATAACTGTGTGGAGTGGGGGTATTTGGGGCTGAGTAATCAACTGGGGAGTGGGGGCTGAGCCATCAACTACAGAATGGGGCTGAGTCATTAACTGTGAAGCGGGGGCTGAATCATTAACTGCGGAATGGGGGCTGAACAATTAATGTGGAGGGGGGGGGTTGTGCCATTACTGGAGTGGGGTCTGACTTATTACCTGTGAAGGAGGCTGCCTCATCAAATGTGGAGTAGGTGGGTGGTTTGGAAGATAGTCTTTCTGATCTGCCCTTATCAACATCGAGGTCCAGATCAACTACAGTGAGCACAAAAAAATTGTTTGGGAAAAAGATATCCTGCGACAATTAGCGATTCCAGAATCCTCAAGTCTAATTCATTTGATGCTTTAATATTTGAAAAAAACAAAAGTATTTCTTGGGTCACTTTCTTTTCCTCTCTATGATGATTTACAAAGGAATGTTTGGGTTTGTTTTCTGGTAAAGAAGTACGGAATGGTAGATCCAAGTGTTCAATATTTCTTACCGTAAAGCTACGGACTGCAGAGCTGGGATTAGGATAATGACTTAGGTTGGGAGAGTTAAGATGCTGGGCAATGAGATTATTAATAATAATAGCGGCCATTATAACAGGACTCCTGTTCCCCGGACACACATCACCACCACAGTTCCTATTACCATCTGTTGTCTCTATTGACGGGTCATTAGTCATCAGCTGCCCTCTCATGTACCCCTTGGTCTCCTTCCCTCGAGAACTATCACCTCCCTCATCACATTTACTTCCTTGGTGTCCTGCTACAGTAAGACGAGTGAAAACTGCTGTAAAAAGACTCTAATTTTCTGGTTCCTCACGCGGGTAGTTTGGGCAGATTTGGTTAAATGTGGTTAGGTTTGGTCTGGTTACAGTGTGTTTTGGATTATCTGAGTATATTTGTCTTATTTTTTTTATATATCTCTATACGTAAATAATTAAAGTTCTGAAACATAATCCTTTTTATGGATGCCAATCTGGCTTCAACTTGTGACAGCTTTCGAACGAGTGAATTTGCTTAAGTAAGATTTTATTTATTTATTTGATCGGATATATTGACAACGAGAGACTGAATCTAATATTAACTTAACCTTAATATGACATTGATACACATATGAATCATAAGCGATGATTTTTCTTCGTCTATTATGTATACATTTGTACACATAACTTTTTACTTTTTTTACTTTTATTCTCTTCACCACTGATCGGCTCGTTAGCCGCTTGAACGATCGGTCACGTCTCTGTTACGCACTGTTGGCAAGTACTGGGCATGCACTGGCTCCTGAATGTATCTGAACCTGCTCCAGTGCTTGTCAAGTCTGATCTTGAAAGAGCTCACACTCGGTGCCGTCACAACACTCTCTGGCCGATTGTTCCAAGAGTTCACAACTCTCACCCACATGGCTATACGACCATGACTATACTTATAACACTTAGTGTAATTATACAGTTATATCAGGTGTTTAGTTATGAGTCTTACATTGTTTACATACGAGTATATTTTTTCCTTAGTCGTCAGGAAGATGTGTTGTTCTGAAGGTTTTATTGATTTTTATATTGTTTTAAAACTTCCTCCCATGTTAGGTCCTCCTCCAATGTTAGGTCCTACTCCTTCCATGTTAGGTCCTTCTCCTCCCATGTTAGGTCCTCCTCCAATGTTAGGTTTCCCTCCTCCCATGTTAGGTTCTGCTCCACTCATGTGGGGTCCTCCTCCCATGTTAGGTCCTCCTCCAATGTTAGGTCCTACTCCTTCCATGTTAGGTCCTTCTCCTCCCATGTTAGGTCCTCCTCCAATGTTAGGTTTCCCTCCTCCCATGTTAGGTTCTGCTCCACTCATGTGGGGTCCTCCTCCCATGTTAGGTCCTCCTCCTCCCATGTTAGGTCCTCCTCCAATGTTAGGTTACCCTCCTCCCATGTTAGGTTCTGCTCCACTCATGTCGGGTCCTCCTCCCATGTTAGGCCCCATATCTCTGTGTTACTGTATATTCCTGGGCTATCATGATAGGTCTCGTTCCTCCCATGCCCATATCTGCTCTACCATGTCTCGTCATCATCCTCCCATGCAAGTTCCCCTCCTCCCGCGTTACATCCCCTCCTCCCACGTTACATCCCCTCCTCCCACGTTACATCCCCCCTCCCACGTTACATCCCCTCGTTAAAACACACACTGTGATTGGCTAGGCATTAGTTTTACGTAATGATCGAGGGACAGTTGGTTCATTAACTTTACCAAGTAATTACATCCGCCCACTGTCTAACTATCAATTACAACAATCATATATACTGTTAGGCTGTCTCTGTAGGTGCGTGGTGGTCATTAGTTACCATGTAATACAATGCGTCTACTGTAATTATATAATTATGTGTGGGAAGTGATTATCATGAAGGAATTGGGGTAGACACCCTCTCGCCCCCAACCAGTACTGACAGGTGTATGTTGATGAGAGTGACGCCCGGAGTATCACCCTCTTCCCTTGACGGGGGTCGATGTGTCGACAACCATAGTTTTAAACGCGAGGGACCCCGCACTGCAGCGCACGACGGAGAGGGGCGGCGGAAAAACGAACTAATAATATTGGAATTTGTAGATATGGCTACCAGCTGATCTTCGTTACCCCCTTCATTTGTTTGTGTTATTGCATATTTACAGTAAAAACTGTTAATGAACAAAGAAAAACATAATGCTAAGCTAATAAACTTGTTTTTTTCTTTAATGTTTTTACAGCCAATATTATGAAATTTTCCAGAGACTTGTGTTTTGTTTTACTGGCGAGTACATGCTCGTTCAGCTGCTGGAGTCATCTCATCTTACAAACGATGGTACTAGTCAGATAAGCACATTTATGATAATTTATTCAACATTGCAGTAGATTTTGTGAGTTTTCGTCTGGAAAATATAAACGGGCGATTTTCTGGACTATAAATCTTAAAATGGATAGAACCAAATTTCACTGGCAGTACATCGTCACTAAAATTTATGTGACATATATTAAGTAAGCACATTTAAGATAAATAATTTAACTTTTTTGTGGTTTTGTAAGTGAGTTCTCGTCAGGAAAATATGTTTTCCTCGCTGACTGGCCCGCAGGAAGGCTTATTCTACAATCGAGTTACAATAACCTTACACCATCACTGTGTGTAAGTTTGAATACTGTAAGTCGGTTACAAGGTCGCCGAGTGTGTAACTTACGAGGTGTGTTGAGTGTCCGTCCCCTGGTGTGTAGATTGTCCTTTATGCTTGCCAGTGATTATTGTCTGAGATAACTAACTTTATCTCTTACATTCAGGCCGCCGAAATATTGTGAACAACTTGGAACCAACATTGTGTTGAGCGTGTGAGTCCGCCGCTGGTTTCCTCTCACAATGGCTGGCGCGAGTTGTAAACATTGGTTACGTGACGTTACTGCAATAGGTGTATTGTAGTGACCCGAAATTACCTGGAAAATGCATGAGTCGGCTGGAAGACTGTCGAGTCGAATCTAGTAAATTAAAGGCTGGTAAAATAAGTAAAAAATATATAAATTATATAGTTTTTGTTTTGTTTATTACAGAATATTAAAGTTATTTGATCCTCCTGTTCCATTATAGTCAGTCGGCTGAGGGGATCCTGGCAACAACTTCAGAGGCCGTCACAGACTGTCACCATATTTGCTCATTAATGATGTTGTTATGTCACATATTTTATCAAGAAACTTGGCATTATGAAGATCAAATGAAAGTTTGTTGTGGGTGGATGGTCATGAAGGCTATCTTACCTGCGTCTATTGGGACAACTGCAAGCAACTGGAGTCGTCGCTGGAGAACCGGATGAGAGGGGAACTGGACCTCACCTTTATACTGTTCAAGTTATCCTTCCACTGTTTGTTGTCTTTGGTAGAAGGAATTACCTGAGGTGGTGAGGACACGAGAAAGTTTCCAGACGTTGACCAGATCTTCGCTAGTGTTGCCTTGCTGGAGTGTTTGTTGTGATTAAACCCCAAGACATATTCAGAGCTGTTGGGGCGGATATGTGTTGGAACAAATAATGATCAACTGCTCACAGGATAGTAGTACAGGTATCACTGGTAACTTTGACAGTGAACAATAAATTCAGTAAAGCTGAGACGGATGCAAATGAGAATATGATGGACAGTTTGATCATTTACTTAAAAGATCAATTGTCCTCTCAACACGAGAATCAAACCTGCGCAACATTCTAACACAAGAAATTATTCCTGAAGAAAAATCCAACTAGTTAGTGTGAAGGAAAGTAACTCATCCAAGAATATCATATATCACGTAGAAATATTTGCTTACAAGACAGAGAGATTATGTCACACAATTCATCGAACAGGTTTAAAGCCGCTGTTGAGAGCTGGGTTGTGTATCAACGACAAAGGGAACACCTTCTTTAAATCTCTGTCAGTTTAATCAGAAATTAAACCATGCGAACCGAATCTAAATGGACCAGTGTCTGTATCTTACATGTTGTCCATTATGTAGTGTAACTAATTGAATTGTTGAACTAAAAGACATTACAGTTTGGGTTGAGTGAACCAAACTCCCTCCCTACCAGTATTAATGGTGACTGGTTAAAAATAAATAATATAGTCAAAATATCTTTCTGAGAATAAAAGTGCCAGCCACGGTAATCTGCTCATCTAACTGTGGTATTATCTAACACCACAAAAATGAGATTTCTCAAGAGGCAATAACTTTCATATTGATAAGTGGCTCACCAAGACTTGAAGGTTAATATACACAACTGTTCCCAGCTGACTCGCTCATCTCCTCCATGACGGTTAAAACAACTCGTATGGGATTATTTCAGAAAACTAAGGAAACAAAGTAGTATATTTAAGAATAATTTAATGGGCGCTACTTATCCTCTGGTTCGTTCTGGTAAGATTTACTCAGAAACTTTTACCTACATACAACATACTTAGTAATGGTCTTAATGGAGAAGATCTTCACTGGTAATGATAAAGCTGTTTTAATGGAGCATTGTGTTATGAGAGGACTAGGAGGGTTGTCTTCTTTAATACCCTGAGATAAACCTTTAGAACACATTTCTTATAATCTGAGACTTGCCTTAAGGTAGAACTACACATACAAGTTATTCTGTTCTCTCTGAAGTGCAGCGTACTTAATATTGGAAGAACAAATACTTATAATGTATACAGCCTTAACAACATCAACCTAGAAGTCGACTTGTGAAAGAGACCTAGGGGTACTTAAGCCGGACCTACGGCCTAGAAAAACAGTGCGTTAATGTTCGAAATAAGGCAAACAGAGTATTGGGTTTTATATCTAGAAGTGTAAGTAACAAGAGTGCAGAGGTCTTATTGCAACTATATCTTGCGCTAGTCAGGCCGCACCTCGATTATGCGGTTCAGTTCTGGTGCCCCTATTATAGAATGGATATAAATTCACTAGAGTCGGTGCAGCGAAGAATGACAAAATGATTCCTGGACTTAGAAACCTTCCATATCAGGATAGGTTAAAGAAACTTAACTTGCATTCCCTAGAAAGACGAAGAGTGCGGGGAGATATGATAGAAGTATTTAAGTGGGTGAAAGGAATCAATAAAGGGGATATAGATAAAGTTCTTATAATATCCGAGCAGGATAGGACTCGGAGCAACGGATTTAAGTTGGATAAGTTTAGGTTTAGGAGGGAGATAGGAAGAAACTGGTTCACAAATAGGGTGGTGGGCGAGTGGAAAAAAAGCTTAGCAACTTTGTAGTAGTGCGGGAACTCTGGAAAGTTTCAAAAGGAGGCTAGATAGATTCATGGATGATAGAGTGGTAGTAACTCTCGACAGGGAGCTGCCATGCACAGGCCAACCGGCTGTATTGACTCCTTATATTCTTATGTTCTTATATTCTTCTGCAAGTCCATCACTGGCAGACTGAACGATTTCTATAAGCATAAGTGATGCCAGCAGCCCACAGTACAAGACAATCCTCCAACATCCTTAAAGAATTGGACCGTAATAATGTTTTTTAAAGCTTAGTCGGCGATTATCCCTCTTTACCGTAATATATAAATAACTTGAAGACAGAACACGTGGTGCTGGAGACGTGGTCCGGACAGCTCGGTCACTTGTTATAATCACAGACACAACACCTCAGTAATGAGGACTGGGCAGTTCTGAATCGTACATTTACCAGGTGACTGGTCGAGTGTTAGTTTATATTACAGTGTAGGTCCTTATCCAGGCTGGTGGTGGGTGATGCACTGGTCGAGTGTTTGTTTATATTACAGTGTAGGTCCTTATTCAGGCTGGTGGTGGGTGATGCACTAGTCGAGTGTTTGTTTATATTACAGTGTAGGTCCTTATCCAGGCTGGTGGTGGGTGAGGCACTAGTCGAGTGTTAGTTTATATTACAGTGTAGGTCCTTATCCAGGATGGTGGTGGGTGATGCACTGGTCGAGTGTTTGTTTATATTACAGTGTAGGTCCTTAATACTAACATAATGCTGCCACACTGTATGCATTTCACCACCCTCTGTGTGGCTGAGGCTGCACACACACACACACACACACACACACACACACACACACACACACACACACATGGTTTTTGTAAGAGTTCAACAGATGGAAGGAAGGGAAGAAAAACCAAATGGAAAAGAAAGCATTGTTTTCTAAGGACTGTTTGAGAATGTGAGTGTGAGCTGTGTTTAATCCCTACTAAATAGTGAGTGACGTAAGGGGTAAGGAATGTTAGCGCAGAGAAGAGAAGCCTGAGTTATTGTTATATTGCTAAAGGTATTTCGTATGAGTTATGAAGTATCACATCTTACACACCTGACGTTACCCCGGAGTAGAGTGACTGTGAGACGAGGAGGAAGAGTGAAAGTTATCTTGAAGTGATGATAAGTGGAGGCGAGGGTGGCAGTAGTGTATATTGTTTTATCCTTTATAGAAGAATATGTTGTAAAGGCACCATGTTATATAGAAGTGAACAGAAGGAGAGAAATGTTGAGACTGTAATGTGGAGGAAAATAATGGACGAGTTCTTAGGTCGGATATTTGATCATGAATACTTAATGTGTGTCTCCGTCGCCTGTTGTTGGAGGAGTGAGCAGTAATATACCTGGCACTCTGTACAGTAATATACCTGGCACTCTGAGCAGTAATATACCTGGCACTCTGAGCAGTAATATACCTGGCACTCTGTACAGTAATATACCTGGCACTCTGTACAGTAATATACCTGGCACTCTGAACAGTACTATACCTGGCACTCTGAACAGTAATATACCTGGCACTCTGAACAGTAATATACCTGGCACTCTGAACAGTAATATACCTGGCACTCTGAACAGGAATACACCTGGCACTCTGAACAGTAATATACCTGGCACTCTGAACAGTAATATACCTGGCACTCTGAACAGTAATATACCTGACACTCTGAACAGTAATACACCTGGCAGCTTGAATGGCACTATAGCTGGCACTCGGGACTCCACTTTTAGCCCGCACCGCATCACATGTATCAAGTAAACAAACACATTTGGTGAATATAATCCTTTGCCTGAATCTTATATGAGAATTTGTTATAAATTATAGAAATATTTATACTTAGCGCAGAAATGTTAGACAGCGTTGGATCTTGTATAAAGTTATTCTCACAGGGACCCAAATATAGCCACGTAAATTAGAGAGCTCGTTGTCGTGATAAAGGCCACTATAGTATGGTGACGTAGGAATACTGATGGAAGTTCTTATATTTATGAATATTTTAGGAAGGTTGTGAGGAAGCCGTGGTGGACAGCTCCTGTGATCACCTCTTGTTTATGTGGCTCTTTTGTCACGCCACTAACACAGTTCTCAGGTATTTTCGTCCTTGTTCAAATGACCCAAAAATATCTTATAAACCAGACGTAAACATAGACTTAAAGGATTAGGTTAAATACATTAGACGATATGTTGGTGTAGAGAGAAACAAGACCTCTAACTACTTGATGTTATACAAGAATAATAATTGAGTATCGTTGTAAATAAGTGAAGAGAAAATGGATGGCTGTCGCAGGATGACACTCGGTGAGAATCTTGACGAGTGGTCCAGTACAAGATTTGTCTGGGCCGGGATTTCACGGTTAAGGTCCTCAGTGAGACGTAAAAAATGCTTGGCCCTAACTAGACCTTGACCTGTACAGTATAACTTGTAAATAGATTCTACATCCGTTTATTGTCATCTAGTTTTAAATTAGTCGAAAATTATGAAGGAAAAACTGGACGTTGCAGTGGAAATATTAGAACAGATGAGAGGTAAACAGGGGTCAAATTCCTAGTTGTATCATTAGTTATTAACTGACGTAGACGTGAGTGAGCGTCGTTGATGTTTCCACTTTACAGTGAGTTGCTTATAGAGCTTCTGATGAATTAGCGTCTTGTTTGTGTTAGTCCTCTAACTGTAGACCCTGCTGTCATATGGCATCACGAAAATTTTGACCAAATCCCACTTTGCTGATCTGACTTTCTGCCTCATTTACACACAATTGCAGGGTCCCAATTGTTTCTCTTACTATTGACAACACAACATACATATATTGTTTCTCACTTTTGATCTATTTTTCATTTTTGTATTTCTTTATGGTTCTTTAATATTATTATTATTATTATTATTATTATTATTATTATTATTATTATTATTATTATTATTATTATTATTATTATTATTATTATTATTATTATTATTATTATTATTATTATTATTATTAATATTGTTATTGTTATTATTATTATTAATATTATTATTATTATTATTATTATTATTATTATTATTATTATTATTATTATTATTATTATTATTATTATTATTATTATTATTATTATTTGTTTTTTTATTATTATTGCAGTGTTGTTATTATTATTAATATCATTATTATTTTATTATTTTATTTTCAATGTTGCATATATATATATATATATATATATATATATATATATATATATGTATATATATATATATATATATATATAAACCTTCGTTAGATTAAGCCAGTTAATTCCTCTTACATTTTGCTACAGTTGTTGTGCAGTCAAACAACACACACCCGAAGAATGTCCGAGATCACCTGAATAGTGTTCCTTGTGTCCAGGGGAAGTCATCTAGCTCAGATCAACGTTAATATGTCAACTACCACGACCTACTGTACACACCGCCAGCCATGAGATATAAAGTAATGAGAGCAGCCATCTAATCAGAGTATGTAAACCTCAACACCAGCAGAACTCGCACTGACAAAGTAAACAGAAGCCCTCATCAACAACCACCCGAGGCGGAACAACCAACACCTTGTGCAACAAATGCAAATTACGACGGCTTAGCTGATGACATACGCTCTATTAGATAACAGGTTAAACACAGCCAGTTATTACGTAGTGCTAACGAACCTCCTTCACGAGAATAACATACCTGGGTTTACTGTGGACCGTGAGAATTACCAAAAGTTCTCACCTCTATTACAACAACACCTTCCAACCAACACATTAAGGAGGCAACAACCGGACCCACCAACCCTGATCACAAATGAGGCCGATAATGGACTCTTTTAGGGTGACTCCGCCGCCTCACCTCCCAGGAATAAGAACATTACTAGGCAAGGTCAGACACCGAGGAGTAAACACAACCTTTCAGCATTGCATGGACGTCTAAAAAACAAAAAAACAAAAAGTGGGCGGGGGGGGTTGACAGAAATTTGTTTCCTTGACAACAACGAAAAGTAACAAGACACTGTAATAAGAATAATTAATCAGACAAAACATATTACTGTATATTTAAATTAATGTTCACAGAAAACGTTACAATATTAAAAATTAACACAATGACCTACTCTGAGGATCTAGTGGTAAGTGTAAGTGTTGTCAGTGATGCAGTAAATGTCATTGTGGTGTTGTGAGTAGAGCATCAGATATACTGTAAGTGTGATAAACGTTTGTTATACAGCAAAGGTTAAAGGGAAAGACACACGATTCCATGGTTCATACAACTATTATTTACTGCCCCCATAAAAGTATCTCCACACATGTTATTCAATAAGGAAATAAACTACAGGTATGTTAATAATTTGTTCGAGATTTTTAGTTTTAATTAATTCGTCTTCTTTTTTTCAGGGACGCTGGACAGACAATGGACGGGTTACAAGGTAAGTTGAACTTGAAAAGTATGTTAATATTCTTGAAGTAGTGAAGTGTGTGCTAGAAGACAACACTCGACGCTGTACTAACGATATATACTGATGCTGTAACACGTATTAAGCGATCTGTTGTTATAATTATCGTCCGGTTCATAAATGTTTAACAATTATTTATCATTATTTAGTTTATCTGCCACGGTCGAGCATCACCTGTAATTATGCCTCAGGTGAACGGTTAATATTGACGCTGATGTAAACAGAAGTAGTAATAACTATATTCCTGTATTTGTTTAAGGAAGTGAAGTTTGTTTCAAATAGAAGTAGATTGTATTATTATAATCAATGTGTTGACTTTACCTGCCGTTCAACCTAAACACACGGCCGGTGATGACTTACAGTGTATCTCAGACACAACTTACACTGTGTTACCAAGAGTCATGTTGTTACTGCCTCTGCCTCGTGTCTTCATTACAGATGGGAAGTTGTTAAATGGTGCACAGTATTATATCGGTTAACTGAAGGAGCTGGAGATTAAGAATATAATACGCAAATTAGATTAACAAAGACCAGGTAATAAGTCTCTCTGTGACCAGTATAATACTTAGAATAGATTATCACAGGTGGTGCAGGTAATCAGCCTTCCTATAACGTGTACAAGGATTATTACAGTTTACCATCACGTGATACTCAACTCAAGACCATGGGGTTCAGTTCGGGATAATTTGTCATCCAGAAATGGAACCTTTTTTGTGTGTTTAAACCCAGACATGATATACATCGTTGATTCGTGATACTAGACAGTTACCTTTTTTACACGACAAGTTGACTGTTGGGGTCCATCGTGGGTCACTGGTGGATATAAGACATTGTTCACTCATTATAATTCAAAGATTAGTAATTTGCTTCACCTGAGTTTCTTTACATACGGATACAGTTCACTTAGTGTTACATAAAGATGCACCTGCTTAGTGTTACCTATAAATACACTTCACTTAGTGTTACATATAGTTACAGCTCACTTAGTATTACATATAGATACAGCTCGTTTAGTGTTACAGCCTTTAGGTAATCTATCAGGTGGACTGAGCACCACCTGTCACAGTCATCATGCCTAACGTGACGTGTATTTAGTAAACCTTTCCGGAATTATTTGAATCCATGAATCTGTAACATTACTGTTGTTCACGTGGGGCTGCACTAACACTGTCTAGCACTATCAACTATAAACATCTGTCTCCTTCCCCTAAATGTGGAGTAATGTTGTTAAGCCACATTTATGGCAGCTATCAAGCCACCGTTGACCAGCAAGACGATGTATTTCCATTATTATAAAATAAATTAAACTAATCTCAAGCTTCTGTTATGAAAGTAATTCAACAAAACAATACAATATTCGTGTTAAAATAAAATGATCGATGAGACATTTCGGACAAATATACGTTTAATGATATATATCTTTAATTAATGGACCGACAGTCTACCTCAGCGTCGTGTCTCCCGGAATTTGATGTTTTTCATTCATTTAAAGCCGAGTTGCCACAGGCCCGACCAGTTCTCAGTTCCATTCATCCTGAGGACTTGAGACTGAGGGTTTTAGTGTCACTTCTGCAGTTAATCGTTTTATAATTAAAGACATTTTAATCTTATTTCGTGGATCCCAGAGGCTGTAACATGATGTGGTTGGGGGGAGGGAGGGGGGATTTGGGAGGGGAGGGTGGGAGGGAGGGTGCAGGGAAAGAAGGGGATGATGGAAGAGGAAGGAGGTAGAAGGAATGGGGAAGTGGACGCCATATCTACAGTGTAACACGGGTCATCCATCTCATGAACATAACACTGAGGACAGTATCTTCAGTGTACATTACATTACCACCAATCATTCGTGAGTAATTATACATCTCCTCAACATAAAGGTATAATGAACTCATGTCTTTTTTATTTAATTAAAATTTGTGAAGGACAGAATTTGTCCCGTCTACTAAAATATTCTTATGGTTGTTTTTACGTACAGTTTTATATGTGATATTTGTTTATATTTTGACGTTCTTACACAAGACTGTTTTTGTTTGTATATGAGTGAATGTGTGTTTACTTGTATGTTGTGGAATTATGTAGTTTCTTCAGGAGGTTGAGGGGGAGGTTGAGGGGGAGGTTGAGGGGGAGGTTGAGGGGGAGGTTGACACATGAAAGAACCATACATAGACACATGAAAGAACCATACATAGACGCATGAAAAAACCATACATAGACACAAGAAAGAATCATACATAGACACATGAAAGAACCATGCATAGACACATGAAAGAACCAATCATAGACACATGAAAGAACCATACATAGACACATGAAAGAACCATACATAGACACATGAAAGAACCATACATAGACACATGAAAGAACCATTCATAGACACAGTGAAAGAACCATACATAGACACATGAAAGAACCATACATAGACACATGAAAGAACTATACATAGACACATGAAAGAACCATACATAGACACATGAAAGAACCATGCATAGACACATGAAAGAACCATCCCATCTATTGTTAAAATAAAAAACAACTCCTGATTTATGTACTGTACAGCCCTGTAAATGTATTTAATGCATATTATATAATTATGTCTAATTCAAATGTAAGTCTGTATATTTTCAGCCACCGGCTGCAACTCTATTAATAAACCGTTTATTATTATTGTTATTATTATTTACATAGACACATGAAAGAACCATGCATAGACACATGAAAGAACCATACATAGACACATGAAAGAACCATACATAGACACAAGAAAGAACCATACATAGACACAAGAAAGAACCATACATAGACACATGAAAGAACCATACATAGACACATGAAAGAACCATATATAGACATATTAAAGAACGACATAAACTCATATCCAGTATATACTGTAATTAGTTGTGCTGTAATATTCTCTCAAACTCATTCAATGATTCATAAAGGCTATTATACAGTAATATACTCTCATTAACCACATGTAATTACTTTCTCTATATTGTTTTTAAATCCCAATAATACCAGGATGCAGCGGGTAATTACCAATCTGTATTATATTGGAGCAGTTATGTGAGTATTGCAGCAGCGTCCCGGGTTACTGCAGCTGTGCAATACTCGGTGACGGGTTACCAGGAGTGAGTTGTTCATGAGGGCTCGTTCGTCTCTTTTGCATTTGTACCGTGAACTTTTATATAGTTAGTTTATCATTTGTATAGGACTATTTTCTCTTAATTTTATAAACTCAAAATTACGTTTATTGTGAATGGATCTGAAAATTATATGGAAATATATAAAAATTTGTACTGGTTTATTGTAAGGACATTCGCTAATCAGCCTATACTTAGTTGAGGCTTCACACTCACTCACACTAATGTTATGACATTTGTTCCTGAGCAACGAAAGTTGTTGTCGTAGCAGTACAAGATTTTCACCACAGGGTTGTGGCCTGATGATATGGGTAAAGCCTGAGTGAGGACTACTGGAAGGCTTCGACTCTTAATATAGAGTTAGTTAGTGAAATGGAGAAACGAGTGGGAATGGCGGGTGTAAACGAGAAACAAACTGTGTTATATTCCTTCAGTATAACATAAGGCATTAGTGTTACGTCATTTATAGGACAGACAGAACTTGACCAGTTTACTCCCTTTGCCCGGGTGTTTGGTGTAATTATAGTTGAACCTGATTTTCTTGTTTAACTCTTAAGCATGATGAATTAACCCTTGATACGGTGCTATCATACTCTATGGGTTAAGTCATGGTACTAAAGGGGGTAATTTAAATATTCTAAATATGTGTTGAATTTAACTGTTGTGGTTTCAAAATACAGTTTCCATTAATTATTATTTTTTTTTTAACTATTTGTAAATAATGTCTCACATCTCAGAACGCAATAGACTATACCAAGTTTATCTAAACAATAAAACTATGTAGTTCTGGGCGACCTTGACCAAAAGAGTTTATAAAGAACACATAATAAATCTTTACTGTATAACGTGTAAGACAACAAGAGTAATGTGATAACACTCAAGTTTCTAGTCATCAGTTATTCCCAGTTTATTACAGCAAGTGATTAATGTTTGAGGGAATGAAGTAAAGTTAATATTGTTGACAAAGAACAACAGTGACAGGTAACTTTAAGAAGCCTTAATAAAGGAAGACATAGAGGGAGGAGAGAGCAGCACCAGGTTTAGTGCACTTCCTCATTCTCTTGTTGGTGTCTTAATAATGTTCTTGGTAATTAACTGCTTCATTAGTGGAGACAGTAATGGCACTATCAATTTAAGGTGTCCGTTTTAGGGCCTCTGGTTATAATGTTCATCGTATAATGTTATTTAACTGGAGGAGAGGAGTCAGGTGAAGAGAGTAGAAAATTATAACGGGATTTTGGGTGAAGATATCAGATTTTGCATGTGATTACAGTACATTCAGATATCAGACACCACAGTTTTCCCAGGATTGGATTTTTTTTTAATTAATATTGAAAACAGTCAAGATGGGGTGTGAGGGATTTAGTCACTTCCGGAGTTGGAGAAAAACAACAGCAACAACAGAGAAGTCTTTGAGATGTACCACAAAAAATCCTTAAAACTAACACAAAACAGCTGACGATATGTGACATTGACGCCTGTGTGGGTGATTTAATTCCCTAACTTACTCCAGATCAAGAGATGATGTATCGTCTGTCCACCATATTAACTCCTCAAGAATCGTGGGTAAACAGATTAACCAGAAACTTGCTCATCAACACACACACTTAGTCTCAGCCTGAGGAGAAATATGACTTAAGATTTTATGAACGACCAACTTTCTCCAAGACAAACAATACTCCCTCACTTAACAGCCAACTCACCTGGATGAAACAAGAGGAAATTAAATGAAATGATTTACCTGGTTCCTCGTACCTGTGAGAACAAGAGTAAGAATGGCTAATAAGCTACACCATCGCTTGCTGGTCATAATATTTGTTCATGAGTCAATAGTTTATACTTACAGATGATGACTCAGTTTAAAGACAACGCTGGAAATACAAAGGATCATTGTTCTACCAACTGTATATACTATAGCTTGGCAATATAGGAACTCACATGCCAGGTGTTGTAGTGTTGAGGACTCACAGCCAGGTGTTGAGGACTCACATGCCAGGTGTTGTAGTGTTGAGGACTCACAGCCAGGTGTTGAGGGGATAATGACAGGTACTGTGGCAAGAGGAACATTTTTCGTACCAACTCGGCACCAGCACACGGCGGTCGTCACATTAATATCCCAGGCGCTGCTCGCTCACATTTGCATCAGTGTGGAGAAATGCATTATCCTGAAATGCATTTATTTTGTATATGACGTTGATAAACCGGTGAAATATTTTCCCTCCTTTAAGCTTAATTTTAATGCATACACCGTTTTCTTCTGGTGAATATCATTAATACTGAAAATTATGTGAAACTTTGACGATAATATTATTCCTTAAAAGTAATTATTTATTTCTCAGAGAATTTGATATGAATTAATAACATCAGTCAGGAGGTGTCCCTGTGTGTGGTGCTTGTTGACAGTGTTAACATGGTGGTGTCCCCCCACCCCTCTGTGTTCTACCTCTCCTTTCTCTCTCGTCTTCTGCTCCTCGCTTCCCTCCTCCTCTCAGTCCCCTTCCAAACGTCCATTTATATCATGTCCCTTCATGGCCATCCCCCCCCCCTCTCTACACTGTCATCTACACTACTTTTAGGTGGGTGTGGGGGGAGGGGGGTTATTCCCCAATTTAGTTGTGTTTTTGGGGGAGTGGGGACGGGGCCCAACCCAAAATTACACCTTCGAGATACTTCTGGGGTTTCACAAATTGCGCGCGCACACACACACACACACACACATACAGATATATATATATATTGTCCTTTATACATACAGATGGCTCTAAAACGGGACTAAAGACTCTAACAGGGCAGATAGAGAGCCAGGTAATAGAAGGGACAGACACATCAAAGGCCACTGGTGTTCTCTGACGATTATTTCAAGCTGACGAAAAATTATATTGTTAAGGTGAAGGAGACCTTTAAGGCGTCTTTGTTAATGTGATATGTAAATAAAGATCCTTTAGAGAGTTTGATATATAAGAACAGATTTAACCTGTGAGTAAAAGTGGAATGGTAATAAATCTATAGTTAACTAATTTTAACCTTACCTTTAACCGATATACCTGGTGACTTAACCATTTGTTGCTTACATTAACTATAAAAGTTTATTGTCAAGATTTATGGTCATTAGTTTTATAGTTTATCTTCAAACTTATATTCTAAATTCACTTCTACATTTTTGTTTTCGTTTTCTCTCTCTTTGTCCGCTGACTCATTACCAGGGAGGGCCGTCGGCTACCGCTCACAGTCAACAGTATAAATGGAGCCTTGTGGACCGTGGTGTGTGCCCAGTCTGATCGTCAGTACTCCTTCTAAAACAACACATTGTGTTTTACCTTTACTCTCGCGTTTTCATCGTTTTTGTTCTAATTTTTTATGCACATTATTTTCCCCACTTTGAAACTTGAGTTTTTGTAGTTATGTGTTTTGTCGCAGGAATTTTTTTTTTGTAAGTTTGACAATTAATTTTATTCGATAAACTGGTCTTATTTACATGACTGAGTATTGTTTCAAAATATATCTTATTAACTTGACCCTTTGACTGGATGACAGGTGTTCTTAGATAGAGGAAAATTAATGAAATATTATCGGTCATATGAGTAACCTCACCTAGGACAGCCAAACTATCTTATATTGTAAACAGGAGGAAGGAAACATGAGTGATAATCAGAGATAATTTTCAATACAGTAAAATGAAAGATTAAGGAAAGAGAAAATTAAAACAAAGTGTTAATAAAAGTTCGTATTAACAACTTGAGAAGAAAAGAACTGAATACTGAAAATTAAATGTAAAATAATATGTCTAAGTCGCCACGATAGTCTGAGTGGGAACAACACTAGGAGGGGAGGGAGGCCGAGGAGAAGGAAGGAGGAGCAATGGAGGAAGAGGAGGAAAGAGGAGGAGGAGGAGGAGAGTATCAATAGATGGTCTTGGTTATAATGTATTCAGGAATCTTAACCCAAGTTGCCTCAGATGTATTGTGTTGTCTGATTAATAAACCCAACCGTAGAGAGACACAGGTACAGTCACCCACAAAAGTCCTGTCGTGTCTCCTGAACCACGAACCACGAGATTCAGACTCATAAATCCGAATCATTTATGGACAGAATAATGCATCGGTGTCTACTGCTTTGGGTTCACGATTCTGAATCTCGAGGTTAGTGATTCAGGAGGAGAGGCGACAGGACTTTTGTGGGTGACTTACTCCCAAAGTCTCGTTCTATCTCAAAGTGGTTGTTTATGTCTCTCTACACGTCTCTCTCCGCCGTGAATGAGAAACTCAACCACTAAGATCTTTATTTCCCGAAAGTAATCATAGCCCTGGTCAAGACATGAGTGAGGTGTGCATGGGGAGAGGAGAGTGTGTGTTATATTCCCCGGCTTACTGTTTTAGGGCTGTCACAGGACATTGACCCCGGCTGTCAGGATCTGTGGAAATCCTTAAAATGAGGAGAAATTCTGGCAACTTCAACAAAGTCTTGGTGAAATAAAATAAAACATCGGAGGAGAAGAAAGACAATATTTTTGTTATGTCTTTCTTTCATCTTTACTTCTCTCCCATTGTTTGTAGAGCTGATTTAGGGACTCGGAAACATCAAAGAAAATAAGAAATAATATAGAGTTCGGTGCAGGAGACGTATAGAAACCTTAGGACAAGGCTACAACAACACACACCTGCTCACAGCTTCACCTTATACGCACAAGTTACCAAAGTGAATCTTCAGTTGACCACAATGACTCATAATGTTTTATAACAGCTTAGTGAGTATAGTGAGTCACCGTAACTACTGAAATTTGATATTGATCTTTGATACTACTAAGGGAATGAAAGTAGATATAAGAAAGGCTCTGAGTCCCTGTTGATAAAAAAATGGTGAAAATCCTGGCTATTTAAGGTGTCTAGTAACAGATAAACGGGTTAAAGTTTTATGTACCTCAGTGGCAGGAACTCCATATCATTCAGTTATAGATCCAAACATTAAACTACTCTCATGGTGAAGGTCTGAGAATATTATTAAAAAGTAATTATCAAGATTATTAAGTGTGTTTCTAGTACCAAAATTTAGAATAAAATTTTTTTAACCTAAGGAAGGGAATATATCAGATAAAAACGTGTGTGATATTTTTTCCTGGAGCCAGTTCATGTCACCAACCACAGAGAGACGGATACAACAACATACCATGAAGGAAGAAGCAGACAAACTATTGAAAGTTATTAGACAACCATTTACAACGTACATTACATAAGTTGTCTTTTGTCAGAAAAATAAAACCACATAAACTAAAAATAATTCATAGTTTTAATAGACAAATATGATTATAATTAAGGTTAAATGTAGTTAAATAATTGTATCTAATAATAAATCTGAGAGTTGGCGAAGGTCCAACACTTTAAACGTGTTCGGGTTTCTTACCAACCCTCCCAAATTCTACATCTCTCCAGAGCCTCAGATTTTAATTTAATTCATCCATCCTGATCACCCTTTCCCTGGACCTCCTGCCCTCAATTCCACCCACTAATCTTCCTGCCATTATTCCCTCATCCCTAATCATATGGCCCAGGTATCGCAGTCTTCTTATTTTTATAAAGTTTCAATATTTATCTTGTTGGTTTTGTTAGAATTAAAGTTACGATTAAACATGTTGAACAAAGGAGCAAACTTGAGGAATAAAACATGAAATACTACTCAAGGTCACAAGTTCCTTTACTAGAGAGGTTAACAATTAATCAGTGGTATTACCTGGTGTTCTGGCCTTCAGTAAGACCCTCATCCTTCACAACACAAGTCTCCCAGGTTTTAGTACCTCGAATGGTGTCTAGGCTTCCATCCTTTGGTTATTGAGGTTTAAGAGTAACTCGACCTTATAAGACCTGTAACTTATGTACTACCGACGTATTCTCTATCTGCCACGGTAGGTTTCTGCTTCCTTCCCACAACTGTACATGTCATTCTTCACACAGCCACCAGGAACTAGCTGGCCGCGGTCATGTTCTCCCACACTACACGCTCACCATCTGTACATGTTCACCTCCCCCTCCTCTCTCGTCCTCCCTCCCACCTGATACAAACTTTTTCCACAGTTCAATACCTAGAACGATTCCTCATCCCGTTCTCTTTGTTACACATATAATTGTTGTATGGACGGTTTTAGGGGCGACTGTTGGGATGAGGAGTGACGATACAATAGTTCTGGGGTGTAGACTGTTATAAAACAATACAGGATAAAATTAGTTTGACATCGTGGTAGTACATCAGGTTGTCATAGTCTTCAAAGGACTTATCGTTTGGCCTCTAATAGTGAATGACAAGAGATACACACAGTTCTATTTTTCATAATTATTATTGTTGATGGACGAGAGTAATTATTAATATTGTGATGCACTTTAAGATCTTAGTTGTTGAAGCGAAGTAATACAGCAACACCGACGACAACAGAGTGATGGGGAAGTTGTTTTGTTGCTTAGATTCACCGTTTCTGTTTTAACTTGTTTGTTTTTCCTGTATGGTTTGTTTAATTTTGTATTGTTGAGAGTTTATTCCATTTGTTTAGACTCAGGGAATAACCTTCATCCTCTCCCCCCCTTTAATACCTCCAGAGTGAGTGTTACAGTATAAATTGTTCTGTCCTGCTGTCATCCATCCATTACTGTCCTTTCCTGCTCTCTCTAAATCTCTTTTCTCTGTGTTTATTCATCTTATTCTTTTCTCCTTTACTTCCATTTACCATAATCTCCTTGACAACTTGTTCTCTTTCATTTGCTGTATAAGTCCGACAGACCTCAGCCGATTTCCAACTTTTTTCTTAATTGATTCTTCATCTTAATGTCCGCTCAATTTTGTCGTCCTCTTTCTCTCCTCCTTTATAATTAATTGTTTTAAGGCTCAGTTGTTCTCTATGACATACAGCTTCTATTTCTGTATTTTCGTTAATGTTGCAGCTCCTATGTCACAAATTTTAAGCCGGTATCACACAGGTGTCGAAACTTTTCCATTAATTGTTTTGTTTATTTCCTGGTCCCACACAGCGTCGTCTGTTTTCTCTAATGGTAATGCACGTGTTTGTATCTTCGTCTATACATTCATGTCATTCTCACCACCCTCGCCCTCTGTGCCTCCCAGATATATAACACTATCAATTTGCTTAAAGAAACGGTGAGACGATGTTACCTGTAAATTTTAATTATTCTCCCTGACCCATATCATACCTGTTTTCCCTAAGCTTATTTGTAATCTATGTTTTTCTAAGGAATCTATAACACTCCCCTAGTGTTTTCTCTCTTACTCTACACTGAGACTGACAGGTCATTTGTATACAAGGTTTTCATTATAACTTTCTGGTCCATCACCTTCCTGTTGATCAGAAATAACATTATAAACAGGAAAGGTTAATGCATAGACCTGCCTGTGACCTCACTCCCGCCTCAAGCTCTTCAGATGTTTCTCTTACCATTTTCGGGAACTCTATACTTACCTCAACACCCCTCACCTCAGCTTCTCCCACACACTGTACTTCACAATTCTACATGTCAATTCCCTCAACACAATACCGTATGCTCCTTGAATGTCGATAAACCCTAAAGCTACATCTTATCCTCAGTCCTCTTTTTTCCTCTGCTGTTTGTGTTACTAGAAACAGATCATCATCCGACCCCTTCCCCTCCTAAATCCTCGCTGGTTCTCTCTCCCTAAAACCTATTCTTCAGTGAATAAGATAACAAAGCTTTAGAGGCAGAGGAGAATGAGGACAGCAGGAGTTTCTGTGACCTCGAGTTCAAAATAATAAAAGCTTTCATCATCTCCTCATACCAAGATGCGCCAATGACAGCTTCAACAGGTGGGATTCAATGCCATGTTTGTGATACTAAAGATGTGACTGTTTACTTCCGAGGAATTAATTAACATGAGAAAGTGTGATAGCAAGTTAATCTAAATGTTTTGAAATTCATATAAGGAAAATAATGTTGGATGATGCCGACTTGTGCCATGTTCAAGAACATTTTGTGTGGCAACTCCAGGAGTTTTGGTGTTTTATTGGAACTGAAGAAGATGAACAGTGATGTGCGGGCTGGTGGGAGTACAACTATTTTATCTTAAAATGTAAAAAACCAACACAAGAGAGCCAAACTATGACTAAAGTTTGGTAAGGTTAGCTGTTCATTTACATGTATTATGATTTTCTACATCGTCTGTATCCAGTCAGAAGTTACCTAAATAAAGAATTACATAGATGCTATATTGCTAAATGGGGAATTATATATATATATATATATATATATATATATATATATATATATATATATATATATATATATATATATATATATATATATATATATATATATATATATATATATATATATATATATATATACCTCTCTAGTCGGGATTCGAACTCTCTTCTACGTGTGAACAGGGATCGCTACCATCACGCCACAAGAACAACAAAACCAACCGTAGGCTTTGTTTTATTTCACCCAAAGTCTGTTCGTTCGTTTTATGTTTAAGCAACGTGAATCTCTATCGGGGATTGCCTGTGCAAACTATGTGGTCGTAATAGCATTTTACCGAATCCAGTGCGGTGATAGCGATCCCTGTTCACACGCAGAGGTCCAGGGTCCATTTCCCGACTAGTGAGGTTTTGTTTAACGAGCCAGCCAGACTCTTCACTCTACACCGCCAGCTGTAGCTCCTGTTTCTGGTATGAGTTTTTAATACTGGATTAATTCAGGTGTGACATTTGATGTATACATAATACATATAGTAAGAGTAAGAAGGGCACCATGATGCTCAACACGCTATAATTTCATTTATATCTACGTATACATTTACTGAGGCATGTATAACCTGCCTAGCGGAGAGAATTATTTAATTTTGCAATTCAATTAGATAATTTCATTAAAGTAATGTGTGTGTGTGTGTGTGTGTGTGTGTGTGTGTGTGTGTGAGGTAGTGTAGTGGTGACTCTTCATGATCATTTAAGGATGACTTTAGAGTGTCGCTAGAGACTTACTCTCCAGTGGTCTTATAGATAATCACAAACACCCGAGAGGAGGACAGAGCGACCTGGAGCACTGTACGTGTTCTTGATCCCTAAAGCCTCGCCGTGTACAGTGAGCCACCAAACTATCTCCACAGTTTTGTCTGATGATATTTTATAAAGTTGGGGAAACATAATGAAAGATTTACCTGGACTACATATGAACAGTTGTTATGCCTGACTGGGTAGCATGATTCATCTGAGACGAGAAGCCCTGACTGAGTCTCTATACGGAACATATCATGGTTCACAACATCCTCTCCAGGCCCGCCAAAAGTTCCCCAGAGAGCGTGTGGGAAGGCTCCAGTACTCCCCGATACTTTCGTCTAAAACTGTGAAGATAGTTTTGTCGCTCACTGTACATAAGTTGTCTCCAGTGTGAATATTTGAAACCTTGGGAAAACTTATCTCACTTAATTTACAGCGAAAACGACACTAGTGTCTAAAAGTATTTAATGTTAGTAATATTTATACACCGAGAGGAAGAAGGACATAATCAGCATCAGTGTTGCCGCTTATGTTTGTCTGTCTTTATAAAATCTAAATTCATCAAATCATTTTCGTCTGTTGACCCAAAGAAAACTGCACCCAAAGCGGCAACAGTCTGCTCCTGTCTGTATATCTACAGATTCATAATGTTTTAAGGAACCTTTTTAATAAGAATATAAATCAACTCTGCAAGTTGTTATGTAAGGTTAGTAATATACGAAAAGCTCAGCTGACTCTATTGCAATGTTGAATGAAAACTTTTCAAGTAAATTAAAATATTCCAGAGGTACAGAAAGTTTTCTCTTTTCATGTATTTGTTCCTTAATTAATTTTTGTAGATCAAATATACTTGTATATTTTCTTCTTCATAAATGTAGCGTATTCTCTCAGTCACATTAACCAGCTGCTTGATGACACTAATGTATAACCTGTGTGTGTAAGAGGTTAAACCGGGGCCTCGAGAAGTGGTCAAGATAAAGGAATTTAGGAAAAAGTTCACCGAGTTAAGTGTTCAGAGAAAAGTGCACCATATAAGTGGTGAGAAAAAAAGTGTCAAAAGTAAGTGATCGGAAGAACAATTGCTCTCATTATACAAGGATGGTCGATCATGTAAATAGGCAGAAAAAATTATCTTCCTTTCATGTCAAGGAAACAACTTCAGGGAATCAGGATTGTTTTTAGAGTCATCCAGATAGTTATTGTTCAGAGCAGTTTAATTTGGCCCAAAGTTCATGTAAGAGTAATATTGAAGCAGTGTATCAGCCGGTGGTGGGGAGTCTTGTTAGTGTCCAGCCAACTTGAGTCTTAATTAACGTTAATTTTTAGCATTAATGACATTGGGATGTAGTCATGATCTAATAGTGCTAATTAAGCATAGTTATGGTTTATGAAGTAAATAGTAAACCAGCTGATGATTTTATACAAACTATAGTGTGTTCATTATGGAAGTGTTCAATAGCTCCGCCCTCTTTCTCTCACCTTGGCTTGTGATTGGCCAGTTAGAAAACAAACAAATTATCAAGTGCTGTAGATTGACAAAAATTTGCTTCCATAGAGAATTCTGCCACATTATCCAATCACAAAATCATACATCATATTGGTGGGCGGGGCCGAGTGTGGCATTGCCATAATGAACAGACTATAGTATATGTTGGTAATGGAGAAGGAGAGTTATATTAACACAGTAAAACCTTTATATTATACCAGAGGGATAAGTTAGACTGTTAGAGGATGAACTACAACCTTATACACAATGTTGTGAGGCTGACTATACAGGACTATAAAACGCTGCTGGAGACTTATTTACTGTACTCGTAATATTCACCCTTCAATATCACAAAGTAAGAATTTTTTATTTGGTTTACTGACGTATAACTCGCTCCGTAATGTATCTATGCGATTTTGTATGAAATATTATGACACAATGGACGAAGGATTTTGACAACCCTACCGAGAAAACAGGAGTCGCAGTGTTCAATTTGAAATTCATCAGACCCTCCGTAAAGATACTTTCTGGAGCGAGTTACATCAATTACGTTTACTGTGTAACAAGAAGTTAATAATCCAGAGACACGATAATAGAAAACATCAGAGGAGGAGAACACTGGTAGGTTACAGAAGTGTAAACAAAATACAGTAGTTCACCTTCAGTACATCAGTTTGAAAATTACACTTCTCTTCATATTCTCTGACCCATTCAACTCTTGTTATTGTCAGTCATCTTCATCGGTGTGGTCAATGGTCGTAACACAGTACTTTCCTTCATAAAAATTGTATAAATAACTTGTTATCAGGAAGGATAAAAGGCAAGTAGAGAATATTGTCATTGAATTCTAGAATATTGTCCAAATTGTGTTACTTCAAGACGTCGTATCATCTATTTTGGGGGACTTCTTATGCTACCTGGTCCTGAACTTTAAGGAAAGTTAAGGACTTGACTTTCCTCCAGCCTTTGATTGTCGGGTTTTATGTTTCCAGGTGTTTTGTTCCGTCTGACGTTACCTTCACTATCTTCATCACTCAATAATAAACTTTAATCAATGAACTGTCTTCTACAATAAAACTCTTCCCAAATAAGTATTACTCCCTGATCCACAGGTGTTTAGTGGTAGAAACACACCTGTTATTATCTCTACAACAAAGAAAACCTTTTCAAGAGTAGCTCTGCTCAGTAGAAGAAAACATTTTAATTCATTTTCTGGTCAGTTTTGGAAAATTCTCTTGAAAATTCTTCACCTTGGGGACAGAGTGACGGTGAAATATTTTGCAATATGTGTCGAGTAAACGAATAATTCTTGTTTGTCTTACCTGCAACAGATAACTTGTGCAGTATATTGTTTAACACTCGTGGCTTTGTTATATTCACCCACAACTATAAGCCTGAGTCTATATATACCATCAGTCTTGGTAAAACAAATACAGAGGGACGTTCATTGTCCTGTACCATAATTGTTGTTCAACAACTAAGGTATTTAAGCGCTTAACAAGGTTAGTAATTCCAACAACATTTGACAAAATATTATGAGAGATTAAACTCTGTAAAGTGTAAGTGAAACAAAATTAAAGCTAGAGAATCATATTATTTTAGTGTATATGTTATCACTGCAATGTTCTCAACTCCGAACAACATAAAGTATAATGACCAAGTCTCACATGTTTTCCTATATCTTGCAACTCATTCTCTTAGAAGTTATTTATAAGATTGTTTTTATCTTTGTTTATTATGATTATCTGTTCAAATAATTCTGAGGCCTCGTGAATACTTAGAAACATTTTTCATTATCATTTAGATCTTTTTTATTGGTTTATATTGAATTTATAGCAGCTTTTATTTTGTTAAATTTATTCTGGTTTACGAGTATTTCAGAGGCCACAAAAAAGTCCCTCCCTCTCCTCCTCCCCATCTTCCCTTGCCCTCCCCCCCTCCTTCTCCTCCCACCTATTACCCCCTCCCTCCCCCCTGCAATATTGATTTCCGTCCTCGTCTCGTTTCTTCATTCCTCTCCGCCATCTAATAAGGCAACCTCGACCTGCCCCCCTCCCCCCACAACACCTTTCATCAGGAAATATTTGTCACCTCCGACGTTCACACAAAATGTTGGCGCCACCTCCACGTATATCACATCAAAATACTGTTATTAGCTCTAACGTACGACTTTCCCTTAACTAATTTCCAGCAACTTATCAGGAACCACTCTGGGTCCTCCGCCTCTCTCCCGCCAACTGGCTTATATACTGTATTCAGAGCTTAATACTGGAGATCCACACACCTCACCCGACGCGGCCACTGATTGTTATACGTCTTAGAAACGCATTTAAAAAATATAACGTCTCAGAAATGTTACGTTGGGGTTTAGTTATTATATGAAGCTGTAAAAAGACTGATAACATTGACGAGGAAAAGTTTATAAGCGATTTCCCGTATGACTGATGTTGAGTGACCATTCATACGAGGTGGTGGTGACGTCTTCTGACCCACAGTTCACTACACCTCAAGCAGACCCACTACACTTACCTCACCCTCTACCTACTGTTATACCACAAATAAGTCTGACTAAAGATATACATGAAGGCTTGTAATAAGACTTTGAGCTTAATTTCAAATTCTTTAAAACCTCCAATTTTACGGCGGTCAAGCGCTGTACTACACACATTTACTCTCCCTTCTCTCCCTCTCTTCTCTCTCTCTGTCATTCAATCTTTTTATTCTTGCTCTGACCCCTCTCACCTTTTTTATCTTTATTTATTGTTTTATCCCTCCAGTGTGTGTGTGTGTGTGTGTGCCTGTCGTTTACCTGCCCACACGATCACACTTGACACCACACAGCTCACCTGACACCACACTGCATCACCTGTCACCACACTGCATCACCTGACACCACACTGCATCACCTGTCACCACACTGCATCACCTGACACCACACTGCATCACCTGACACCACACTGCATCACCTGACACCACACTGCATCACCTGTCACCACACTGCATCACCTGACACCACACAGCCTCACCTGTCACCACACAGCCTCACCTGTCACCACACAGCCTCACCTGTCACCACACAGCCTCACCTGTCACCACACAGCCTCACCTGTCACCACACAGCCTCACCTGTCACCACACAGCCTCACCTGTCACTTCACAGCCTCACCTGTCACCACACAGCCTCACCTGTCACCACACAGCCTCCCTTCTGTATGGTTGTAATGGTTGGTCTCTGACGCCCTGCTCCTGTACCAGTCCACTACTGTATCTCTCAGTAGGTTCCTTCACTTGCCTCTATCATTATGAGTATATTGTCAGCATCACCTTGTGTCCAGCGTCTTGATGTTTAGCTCAAAAGATTAATTTTACCTCTTTCCTTATTTTTATCTTCATATATACAGAATAACGATATATTCTGTATATATATATATGACGTCAATTATAATATAAAAAAATCAGACATCGTGAGATAGTTTGAGAGAAGAGCGAGAAGTGGGTGGGTGTATTGCAGCAGAGCAGTGAGGAAATATTCAGCGGTAGTTCTGGAGTCGACTGTGAAGAATTGATGGTCGACGTCGATTTATGGCCGAGTCGTGTTCGTACTGCGCCTCTTCTTTCATTCACTTCTTGTTGTTTCCTGCTAACAGATCGTGGTGACAGCTGAAGGGGAAGTGTCACCTGCCTTGACACTACTCCTCTTATTATACGTTATTGTTCCTCTTTACATATATTATAGTAGGTCAGGAGTCATACTTCACTGACCTGTTAATGTTTGGTTGTGGGTGAATTTGACAGCATCATTTATAAGTGGTTGTCATGGTTACCAGTAACCAGGTGTGTTACAGGAGTCACAGGAAGGTAACAAGTGGTTGTCATGGTTACCAGTCAACCAGGTGTGTTACAGGAGTCACAGGAAGGTAACAAGCGGTTGTCATGAGTTACCAGTCAACCAGGTGTGTTACAGGAGTCACAGGAAGGTAACAAGTGGTTGTCATGGTTACCAGTCAACCAGGTGTGTTACAGGAGTCATGAGGAAGGTAACAAATGGTTGTCATGAGTTACCAGTCAACCAGGTGTGTTACAGGAGTCACGAGGAAGGTAACAAGTGGTTGCCTTCGCGAGTTACCAGTCAACCAGGTGTGTTACAGGAGCTGAGGAAGGTGACAAGTGGTTGCCGCGGGGAGTTACCAGTCAACCAGGTGTGTTACAGGAGTCAAGGAGGAAGGTACAAGTGGTTGCTGCGAGTTACCAGTCAACAGGTGTGTTACAGGAGTCAGAAGTGAGGAAGGTGACACAAGTGGTTGTCAAGGAGTTACCAGTTAACCAGGTGTGTTACAGGAGTCACTAGGAAGGTAACAAGTGGCTGTCATGAGTTACCAGTCAACCAGGTGTGTTACAGGAGTCACTAGGAAGGTAACAAGTGGTTGTCATGAGTTACCAGTCAACCAGGTGTGTTACAGGAGTCACTAGGAAGGTAACAAGTGGTTGTCATGGGTTACCAGTCAACCAGGTGTGTTACAGGAGTCATGAGGAAGGTAACAAGTGGTTACAGAGCCAGCATGACGATACGAGGCTCTCGGGGGAAGAACTTGTCTCCCTCTTAATATGAGACGCAAGACCGACGAAGATTAATACATAAATGTACAAAGTTGGAAAGTGTCGTTATGGGTGTTAGACCTTCATGTATATGAGTCAAAAGTTAGGCTGTAGAAAGTTTGGTGAGCTAACAAGTTTGTCTTGAGATAACCAGCTAGATATTGCGTCAAGGGAGGAGGGAAGATGGCAACTGGGAGAGGAAGGACGATGGCAGCTGGGAGAGGAGGGAAGATGGCAGCTGGGAGAGGAGGGAAGATGGCAGCTGGGAGAGGAAAGAAGATGGCAGCTGGGGAGGTGGGAAACTAACAACTATGTTGGGAGGATGGAAACAAAAGTAGGAGGAAGGTTGACACACAGGAGATAGGAGAGAGGCAGCTGGCGGAGGGGACAGCAGCAGCTGGGAGAGGAAAGGTGACAACTGGGGACATGAGGTCGACCAGCAAGAAATGACATATGGCTTATGGGTGTATAGTGTACGGGATGTGCAGTAGTTACACACTGGTTGTTGGGTGATGTACAGCAGTGACATCTACGGTAACTGGGGCGGGCGGGGCGGGGCGGGGTGGGGCGAGGCCAGTTAAGAATGTTTAGCATCATAAAAATCTTAATTATGTCTATGTTGACAGAGTTTCATTAAAAGTTATAAGGACATATTCAGCGGCCTTAAAGTTTCAAATCCTCCTGATAACTTTAGGGAAAAGCTTCCAGTGAAGACCTAAACACCTGTTCAGACTACAGGGCCAAACGTACAACAAATTCAACTTATAGACCAACTGTTCATTAGTTTAGCTTCTCCTACTATGTCAAGGTAATCTACTCCAGCCAATACATCTATCATCTACTTTTCTGTGTCTCTAAATCTGACACGTCAAACATTGTGTGTCATTATCCGAGACAATCTATTACCCGGGCAGGACGTAGTCACTCCCGAGGCTGAATTCAGGTAGATGAATCTATAACAGTATATTAGTCAGTATATACTGTACCATAGTGTAGCATACTGCCTGGAGGTATAGGATGGCAAGACGGTGAAAACTTCAGTCAGTGTTGTGATGTGTCTACTTTAGCCTTCCTTTGATGCACTGCAAGAACTATCGACTCATGAGACAAGAAACTAAAGTTCATCAGTAAAGGAACTTCAAACACATCCAACGACGCCCGTGTTGATGTCAGTGCTCGAGGATTCTGGACGCGGGGCCAGTGAGCCTTCTTCGACATCAGGATTTTTTATCCCCTGGCCGCCTGTCACCGTAACTTAGCTCTCGATGCTGCACACAGGAGGAACGAGAACAAGATAAGGGCATACGGGGAGAGAATTAAGAACGTTCATCAAGGCAGCTTCACTTCTCTAGTGTTCACAACCTCTGGTGGGATGGGACCAAGTGCAAGATGCTTTTACGCCAGACTCGCGGAGGTGATATCCGAACAGAAGCAGCAGCCCAAAAGTTATGTTACAGCCTGGATGAGATGTCGACTGTCCTTCTCTCTCCTTCGGTCGGCTTTGCTCTGCCTCAGGGGAACGAGAGCATCGGCCCCAAAGCCGACAGCAGTTGTAGATATTGACTATGAGGCTACAGTCACTGAATGCCGCATAGATCTGCGGCTCAACTAACCCAACACAGCTAAGATAGCTACTTATGTATAAGGATATTTAATATTAAGGTAATAAAATGGTGGCGAAGGTATGACTATTGGGGGAGGCTGGAGGCCATTTTATTGTAGAAAAAAAGTGGAAGAGCAACTGAATCCAGAGTGAGCCATCGAAGAAAATTTGTTTCTTCAAAGTAGAGAGACTTAAGGAAACACTTTCTCCTGTGGCCTGGAGTGAGACTTGAGGACAATCTCTCTTTCATATGGCTTCGAGTGAGACTTGAAGGCAATCTCTCTCATGTGGCCTCGAGTGAGACTTGAGGACAATCTATCTCATGTGGCCTCAAGTGAGACTTGAGGACAATCCCTCTTGTGACCTCGAGTGAACATAATGGATGGAGTCATTAAGATGGCACAGATCCAGACCCGGAGTCATAAGGCACCAATATCATCTTCCCCTGAAGTCCTCTCATGCTGCCTAAAGAATATCTTTTAGTATCCTAAACGAAATTTACACGTTCGTGTTTGACGTTCACGATGGTGGAATTGGCTACTGCGAAAATTATAACACTAGATAAAATACTAATTATAAAGTAATCAAAATTATGAAATGAAGAAAAAATGACAAAGAAGTGTTTGAGTCCTTATATAAGGCAAATAGATTTGGAGGGAAGAAACTTATCTATAAGATCAGCATAATAACGAGGAACTTAAATAATTAATCGGGAGAATTTTCTGAAAATGTCTTGAATAAAGATGAAAGTATTTTTGGAAGGGACCTGACCTGACTCAATGTCAGGTGGAGGTAGGGTGGGGGATTAGTGGTCTCATATTACTGACCTTCTGATGGAATGTTGGGTCACCCTGTCTTGGGTGGGGGATTAGCGGGTCTAATGACCTGAAGATTTCTTTAATAAACACAAGCCTAAAGTATTTTTAGGGAGATTGTGATAAGTATAAGCATAAACGAGCAAAGTTGTAACCCTTCAACATTACATTACAAAACATTTTTAAATATGGAGTGATAAAGCAGAAAGGTGTGGGTGATTAGAGAGATGGAGTGGAAAGGAGTGGTAACATGCACCAGTGTTGCCTAGTGATAAGCTCCTCAACAGCTGATCTTTTAATTCGCACTCCTTCTTTCCCTCCTCTCTTCCGACCTGATAACTCAATAACCAATTCCCCCCTTACAAAGGGAATCTCTTTGGCACCTTATTCTTCTCCAATTCCACCCTAGATGATTCCCACTCTATCCCTCCTACCCCTGCCTCTCCTACTGAACCTATGCACTTTCCTATAATCTCCACTCGCAGGGTTGCCGGTGTGTTCTCCTGGTTGGATGTGAGTAAGGCGCATGGACCAGACGGAATACCCCTCTTGTTCTGAGGGAGTGTGCTGAAGCCTGGCCCCTGTGCATGCACACCTCTTTCGCCTCTGCCTCAAAACCCAAACTTTTCCCTCTTCTTGGGAACATGCCTTGGTTCAGCCCATCCCGAAGAAGGGTGACCATTCTAATCCTTCTAACTATCACCCCATTGCCCCAACTTCATCTCTTTCTAAGATCTTCGAAACAATCTTGAACTCCCATTTTCTCAGTCGACCTTGAACGCCATAGCTACTTCACTCCTGGGCAGTTGCTTCAAGTATATAAGGGATTCATTCGTTCTAACTTGGAGTACTGTTCTCATATCTGGGATGGCTCTTCTGTCCAACTGTTAGATAGGGTGGAATCAAAGGCATTTCGTCTTATTAACTCACCTCCTTCAGTTGACAAACTTTCTTCCCTTTCTCTTTGCCGCAATGTTACTTCACACTCTCTTTTTTACAGGTACTTTAACGTGCAATGTTCGGTGGATTTGGCATCCTGTGTACCGTCGGCAAGGCCGTGGGCCCGTAACACATGCCTTGCCTACGGTACCCACCGTTTGTCTGTGGATGTCGGTCACATTAGAATAACCTGTTATAGTGCATCCTTTCCTCACACAGCCAAACTGTGGAATGCTCTGCCTTCTTCTGTGTTTCCATATTCATACAATCTGCCTCACTTTAAAAAGCTGATTTTCAGGCATCTTCGTGGTGTATAACCTTTTTCTTTTCAAATATTTTATTTCTTTCTGTTCTTATTTTTTTGCCCCCTAGGCCCCGTTGTGGTTTGTTCGACCTGTGCCCGGGTGGGCTAATTCCCGTAAAAAAGAAAAAAAAATGCAGTCACACAACAAGACCCCCACTGGATACCTGTTGCCTTAATTCCCGTGTGTGTGTGTGTGTCTGTGTGTGTCTGTGTGTGTGTGTGTGTGTGTGTGTGTGTGTGTGTGTGTCTGTGTGTGTGTATGTGTGTGTGTGTGTTTAGCTTGCCAAGCACATTGTAGGATTTGAAGAAGTTGATAAAGAGTTTGTTCAGGAGTCAGGTGGTGAGGTGACATGCCAAGACACTTACACAACACACACATTAACAGCACTACTAAACCGTTGTCTTATTACATTTAACATTATAATTTCTATTTAAAAATTAATTGATACACGATAGCTCAACAGGGCGCCACTTTTGTACTTGGACAACTGATCAATGAATAAACCAGAGCATATGGAGACTCATTATACATTAATGATGCCACAAAGCTTTGAAACTGCAACCACATAAATAATCACAGCCTGTACTCAAATGTACTAAGTTGATTACTAACATTATTATGTATGGTGCAAAATAATTGATGTTTATACTCAAATTAACCGCTATCTTACGAGAATTCAAGCAATGCAAAAGTTTTATTCTCCTAAGTCAAGTCAATGACATTTTATAAGCAAAAAATAAAACCTCACTGCCGTTCATAATGCTTGAGTATGCATAAATCTCCCCCCCCCCCCCGCAGGGAGAAGGGTCTAATTGGGGGGATAAAAGTGACCCCTACACCCCCCCCCCAAACAAAAAGGCTAATTCCCCCTGTGTGTGTGGGTGCAAAATAAAGGATGTTTATACTCAAATTAATTGCTATCTTACAAGAATTCCAGCAATGCAAGTTACATTCTCGTAAGTCAAGTCAGTGACATTTTATAAGCCTTAATCTCTCCTCCATATGTTGTGACTAGGAAGAGGTTGAAGGATCCATTGGGTGTATTCCTAAGTCATAAATAAAGATAAATAACTAAATGACCAAATTGTCAATTCTCAATATTTTCAGAGTTACAGTGTAATGGTCTGGCAGAAGTTGATGGCTGTATACTCAACAAGTAACACCGAGAGAGAGTATGACACGACCAATACAGAAGCAGTTTTATTTCATCCGGGAAAAAGTGCTTCTGCCGTGGACACACCGATCACCGTCAACAAACACGACAAATGTTGTGAGAGAAACAAAAACAACAAATGAAAACATTTAACAGGTAGAATACATCCTCAGTCCTCACAAAAATGGTCACTACCACTATCACACACTAACACTGTCACATACCAACACTGTCGCACACCAACACTGTCACACACCGACAGTGTCACACACCGGCAATCACACACCAACACTATCACACACCAACACTGTCACACACCAACACTGTCGCACACCAACACTGTCACACACCGACAGTGTCACACACCGGCAATCACACACCAACACTATCACACACCAACACTATCACACACCAACACTATCACACACCAACACTGTCACACACCAACAGTGTCACACACCGGCAATCACACACCAACACTATCACACACCAACACTGTCACACACCAACACTGTCGCACACCAACACAGTCACACACCGGCAGTGTCACACACCAGCAGTGTCACTCACCGGCAATCACTGTCACACACCAACACTGTCACACACCAACACTTAGCTCAAGCTTACCGACACTGTCACACACCAGCAGTGTCACACACCAACACTATCACACACCAACACTGTCACACACCAACACTGTCACACACCGACACTGTCACACACCGGCAGTGTCACACACCAACACTATCACACACCAACACTGTCACACACCAACACTGTCACACACCAACACTATCACACACCGACACTGTTACACACCGACACTGTTACACACCGACAGTATCACACACCGACAGTGTCACACACCAACTCTGCCACTATCACACGCCAACACTACCACTATCACACGCCAACACTACCACTATCACACACCAACACTACCACTATCACCCACCAACACTACCACTATCACACGCCAACACTACCACTATCACACACCAACACTACCACTATCACACGCCAACACTACCACTATCACCCACCAACACTACCACTATCACACACCAACACTACCACTATCACACACCAACACTACCACTATCACACACCAACACTACCACTATCACACACCAACACTACCACTATCACACACCAACACTACCACTATCACACGCCAACACTACCACTATCACACACCAACACTACCACTATCACACACCAACACTACCACTATCACACGCTATTTTCATCACATTATTATAATTGTCGTCAAAACAACACAATTATTCTCGCCATAAACCACTCATGGAGACACGCCCCGACAAGAGAGACATTGTACACACCTCCTACTTATTCCGAGATAGAAACTAGAGGTGTATATCTTAGCGCAAGATGCACCAGTGTGACGCAAGTGTCAGTCAAGATGATGGGTGTCGTATTTCAGTGGGTGAGGCTCAGGGTTGAGCTGCTCACCTGACACGTCTCGTCCTTTGTCTCTGGGTTTAGAACCGTATTAATTATGGGCCTTTGTGCCCAAACATTTTACGTCCCTCGACCAACAATATCACGTCACCCAGGTTTACAGAAGCGTTTACCTATCTGTCTGTAACTCGGTATATTACTAGGTACGTGTACATAACAACGGGAATGAACAATGACACAGTGTACCCTGTACACAAGCGGAGGCTCGCCCTGCATATTATAAGATTTAAGACTATTAATATTAGGCAGATGGCGCGGACACCAGTGGTGATGGTTGTGTGAGGCTGCGGCGCGAGTGGCTACCTGTTGCTGGGATGAGACACTGATGAAAACCGGTATTATGATTAAGAGCAGCGGAGGGAAATACTGAACCGAGATTTTTATCAACATTTAATAATTTTTACAAAGTGGATGACCCTAACTTAGGTTAAATGGGTCTAACTTTAAGTGATTTTTCTCCAGGAATTATTAGATTGTTAGTGAAAATATTCATCTCTATCAGCAACTAACTACAGTATATCAAAGTTTAGTTAGTGTTAATATAAGTATAGCGGGTTTTAGGATAATCTTTACAGCAGCCGCCACAAACAGTGAACCCCGGCTGGCCTGCACCAATAAGAAAAGCCTGAGAAAGGGTCTCTTACGCTGGTTATCCTTACCGTGTATTTTATTAATGATGGCAGGTGCTGAGTCATTTTTATACATCAGCTAAAAAGTTATGTTTACAATTTGGTCGAGTACAGTCAAGGATGATGCTACTAAGAATAAAAATTAAAAGTAAAGGCTACGAGAGAGGTGTGCGGCCACTCCGCTACGAGAGAGGTGTGCGGCCGCTCCGCTACGAGAGAGGTGTGCGTCCGCTCCGCTACTAGAGAGGTGTGCGACCTCAACGCTACTAGAGAGGTGTGCGGCCGCTCCGCTACGAGAGAGGTGTGCGTCCGCTCCGCTACTAGAGAGGTGTGCGACCTCAACGCTACTAGAGAGGTGTGCGGCCGCTCTGCTACTAGAGA